>NC_069502.1:1194218881-1194331381 GCF_027579735.1 Bombina bombina
CCTTGACTTCGAGGGGTAATGTCTAATGTGTTTCCTTGGTAAACGCTGCAAGGTACACAAAGCCACCGTTACCTCTCAACAGCTTGTACATCTACAGCTTGTTCTGTCCTGTTCGAATGACGCCGAAAGTCTCCCAGCCCTCACTCGATCAGGTGACTACAATCCACCAATTAGGAGAGTTCCCTCAGAAGAAATTCAGTGCTGTCAGACTCCCGGACTTGAAGGTGCACGGCTGTATAGGGAAAATCTTAGTGGAACAGTTCATGAATTCAGCCTGTACAATACTTCATTAAAATCATAGATATGATTAAAGGGACACTGAACCCAAAATTTGTCTTTTGTGATTCAGATAGAGCATGAATTTTTAAGCAACTTTCTAATTTACTCCTATTATCAAACTTTCTTTATTCTCTTGGTATCTTTATTTGAAATCCAAGAATCTAAGTTTAGATGCCGGCCCATTTTGGTGAACAACCTGGGTTGTCCTTGCTGATTGGTGGAAAAAATACATCCACAAATCAAAAAGTGCTGTCCAGAGTTTTAACCCAAAAAAGCTTAGATGGCTTATATTTCAAATAAAGATAGCAAGAGAATGAAGAAAAATTGATAATAGGACTAAATTAGAAAGTTGCTTAAAATTGCATGCTCTATCTGAATCACAAAAGAAAAAAAATTGGGTTCAGTGTCCCTTTAAGGCTACGGCCGAAACATGTAAGACTCCTACTTTGTGCTATTTTTGTGAGCTGTGTTTTTAGCAGCCAATCCGTTTTAATTTGTTGAATAAATTTGGACATTTCAATGAAGTATTGTGCAGGCTGAATTCATGAACTGTTCATATATATATATATATATATATATATATATATATATATATATATATATATATATATATATATATATATATATATATATAGATAATAAGACAAAATAATTTGTTTATATATGAAGCCATGTTCTTATCAGGTATATATAAGGTTACAATTCTGGGGGTCGATCCGATATAGATCGTAGTTTGCGGCGCAAGCGAGGGAACCCGCGTCGCCCGCAGTTTCAGCTCGCAACTCAAGCTATCCCATATATGTCGCCGTCAGATGCTAACGTGCCGTAAGTCTGACAAACCAGCGATGTCCAGAAATCTGCGCAAGTACAAATTTCTGGCGTCGCCAGTGACTTGCGGCACGTTAGAAACTGCCGGCGCCTACAAAACCTGACTAAAGTCTAAATCACCCGCACTGTCTAACACGCCTCCCTAACATAGCCCGACACGTCTAACCCTCTATCCGCTATCCCCCCTCACTAGCCTAACAATAAACTATGTATTAACCCCTAAACCGCCGCTCACGGAGCCCGCCGCTACCTAATAAAGTTATTAACCCCTAAACCGCCGCCAGCTATATTAAATCTCTAACCCCCTAAAGTGAGCCCCTAACACCGCCGCCATCTACCTTACCTATCCCCTAAAGTGAGCCCCTACCCCGCCTCTATTTTAAAATTATTAACCCCTAATCTAATCCCCCTACCCCGCTGCCATCTATATTAAATTATTTAACCCCTAAAATACTAAACTATCCCTACCACTAAACCTAAGTCTAAAGCTACAAATAGCCCTGAAAAGGGCTTTTTGCGTGGCATTGCCCCAAAGTAACAGCTCTTTTGCCAGCCCTTAAAAGGGCTTTTGGCGGGGCTTTGTCACAAAGTAAACTGCTCTTTTGCCTACAATCTACATCCCCCTACACCGCGGCCACCTATAATAAATGTATTAACCCCTAATCTAATCCCCCTACACCGCCGCCAGCTATATTAACTATATTAACCCTAATTATATTAGGGTTAATATAGTTAATATAGTTATTATATTATATATATTAACTATATTAACCCTAATTATATTAGGGTTAATATAGTTAATATCGTTATTATATTATATATATATTAAGTATAATAACCCTATCTAACTCTAACATCCTAACTAAACTCTTATTAAAATAAATCTAATATTAATATTATTAATTAAAATATTCCTATTTAAATCTAAATACTTACCTATAAAATAAACCCTAAGATAGCTACAATATAATTAATAATTACATTATAGCTATGTTAGGGTTTATATTTATTTTACAGGTAAATTGTTAATTATTTTAACTAGGTATAATAGCTATTAAATAGTTATTAACTATTTAATAGCTACCTAGTTAAAATAATTACCCAATTACCTGTAAAATAAATCCTAACCTAAGTTACAAATATTATTAATAAATTAAAGAAACTACAAATATCTATCTAAAAATACAATTAAATAAACTAAACTAAATTACAAAAACAAACAAACACTAAATTACAAAAAATAAAAAAAAGATTATAAGATTTTTAAGCTAATTACACCTATTCTAAGCCCCCTAATGAAATAATAAAGCCCCCCAAAATAAAAAAATTCCCTACCTTATTCTGAATTAAAAAAAGTTCAAAGCTCTTTTACCTTACCAGCCCTTAAAAGGGCCTTTTGTGGGGGCATGCCCCAAAGAAAACTGCTCTTTTGCCTGCAAAAAAAAACACAATACCACCCCCCAACATTACAACCCACCACCCACATACCCCTAATCTAACCCAAACCCCCCTTAAATAAACCTAACACTACCCACCTGAAGATCTCCCTACCTTGTATTCACCCAGCCGGGCCGAACTCCTCATCCGATCGGATGAACTTGAATCTGATTGGCTGATTCAATCAGCCAATCAGATTTTTCTACCTTAATTCCGATTGGCTGATAGAATCCTATCAGCCAATCGGAATTCGACGGACGCCATCTTGGATGACGTCATTTAAAGGAACCTCATTCGTCGGGAAGTCGTTGTGCCGGATGGATGCTCTGCGGCGGAGGAGCGAAGAAAGAAGATTGAAGATCCCGATTTGCTTGAAGACATCGCCGATGGAAGAAGACTCTCTGCCGCTTGCTTCAAGACATCGCCCGGATGGAAGAAGACTTCACTGCCGCTTGCTGGAACACATCGCTCGGATCAGATGAGGAGTTCGGCCCGGCTTGGTGAATACAAGGTAGGGAGATCTTCAGGGGGGTAGTGTTAGGTTTATTTAAGGGGGGTTTGGGTTAGATTAGGGGTATGTGGGTGGTGGGTTGTAATGTTGGGGGGTGGTATTGTGTTTTTTTTTGCAGGCAAAAGAGCAGTTTTCTTTGGGGCATGCCCCCACAAAAGGCCCTTTTAAGGGCTGGTAAGGTAAAAGAGCTTTGAACTTTTTTTAATTTAGAATAGGGTAGGGAATTTTTTTATTTTGGGGGGCTTTATTATTTTATTAGGGGGCTTAGAATAGGTGTAATTAGCTTAAAAATCTTGTAATCTTTTTTTTATTTTTTGTAATTTAGTGGGTTTTTTTTTTTTGTAATTTAGTTTAGTTTATTTAATTGTATTTTTAGATAGATATTTGTAGTTTATTTAATTTATTGATAGTGTAGGTGTATTTGTAACTTAGGTTAGGATTTATTTTACAGGTAATTGGGTAATTATTTTAACTAGGTAGCTATTAAATAGTTAATAACTATTTAATAGCTATTATACCTAGTTAAAATAATTAACAATTTACCTGTAAAATAAATATAAACCCTAACATAGCTATAATGTAATTATTAATTACATTGTAGCTATCTTAGAGTTTATTTTATAGGTAAGTATTTAGATTTAAATAGGAATATTTTAGTTTATAATATGAATTAGATTTATTTAATAAGAATTTAGTTAGGGGTGTTAGGGTTAGATAGAGTTAATATAGTTTATATAAATACTATAGTAACTATATTAATTATATTAACCCTAATATAATTAGGGTTAATATATATAATATAATAACTATATTAACTATAATATACTTAGGGTTAATATAGATAATATAGCTGGCGGCGGGGTAGGTAGATTAAATTAGGGGTTAATAATTTTAATATAGATGGCGGCGGTGTAAGGGGTTCACATTAGGGGATAGATCAGTTAGATGGTGGCGGTTTTAGGGGCTCACAGTAGGGGGTTAGTTTATGTAGATGGCAGCGGTTTAGGGGTTAAATACTTTATTAGGGATTGCGGCGGGGGATCGCGGTTGACAGGGAGATAGACATTGCGCATGCGTTAGGTGTTAGGTTTATTTTAGCAGCCAGTTTATGGAGTTACGGGGCTCCAATAGTCAGCGTAAGGCTTCTTACGGCTGCTTTTTGTGGCAAGGTGAAAATGGAGTAAGATGTCTCCATTTTCGCCACGTAAGTCCTTACGCTGTATATTGGATACCAAACTGCGCGGGTTTGGTATACCTGCCTATGGCCCAAAAAACTACTGGCGACGGCAGAAATATACGCGCGTAACTTCTAGGTTACGCCGTATATAGGATACCAAACCCGCGCAAATATTGGCGTCGCCGACTTTTGCGGGCGACGATTTTTATCGGATCGACCCCAGGTGCACTACTCAAGAACATCTTACATTCAAAAGTCATAGCTTTGCAGACTGGGAAAGGCTAGAGGGTGGGGTTGAAAAAATCCCTGAGAGTCAGTCACTGCTGCTTTGCTCTGGATCCACTGTGTTAAGGAAAACTTACAATGAAGCCAGAGCACAGCACTGTTTGAAGAGAACTGTCTAATGTGGAGCTGTGCTGCAAAGTGAAAGTGCTAACAGTTCCTGCATGTGTCCTATTCTTTCTGCAGACCTGCTGCATTTTCTGCGATGACATCTCAGATCACAGCATGTTCTGCCTTGGGGATTACCCCTGAAACTCAGATACACGTCTGTATTGCTAGCTAAGCAAAAGCACATGTCTTGCATTTTAACTCTCAAATTCATTTTTAAAATACCGCCTGTATAATTTTAAATATTGTATAGAAATGTGTATTTGTGGACCTAAGAAGCAGTGACAAATAGCAACATATTAAATAAATATTTGCTGTATTGAATAATAAATACATTGGTATATACAAATACTGACCCATTGATTTCAAGATAAACACATTTTTCTCTGTTTTCCAGAAATCTAGTGAAAATTATAGGAGGAACTGATGTGGAGATATGATTTCTAAATAAGAATCTATATATTAAATGTATAAATGTTAGACTAATTTCAAAATAATATTTGTCCCTTGTTTTTCCGACAAGATGTCCCATGAATAGTAGTCATAAACAGACATATGGATATTTTCTATTTTAACATAGAAATTGATAAAATAATGATGTTTGGTATCAAATTGTACATTTTCTGTTATGCTAAATGAAATATAGATGCTGAAAAGAGAGTTTTATTAATGCAAAAAGTTATATTATGATAAATAATCACTTTATAAGAATGTATTAAATTGTTAACAATGTTTGATAGTGGAGCTGCATTCCTGGGTGTCTGCTGCCACCTATAGATCAGAGACGGTATTACAGCTCAGGGAGGTGTCTCCCAAGTTGACCTATGAGATGTTCAGTTCCGAAGGGCCAATAACATCGTTTCACCAATGATTAAGACAATATAAGCTGAATGCAAGAGGAGAAAAGAGGTGACTGACTTTTGCTGAACTGGACTGATAACTTGTTGCGTAGGACACAGTCAATCTTTAAGCAAATTGGGCTATCTTTTTATTATCCACATTGCAAATACCCTTATTTTTTATATGAGGTGAAACAAAGAATATTGGAAGCTGAATAACGATTTGGTTATTTTTGGTAAAGTATAAGAGGTTGCTAAATATAGGTAATATTTAAAACAAATCTATTCATTATTGCTGCAGTAAAGAGGTTTAAAAGAGCAATATATATTTCAGTTTGCATCCATAGTCTTGCATAGTTTTAAGTTTGTCTTTTGTTTGCCACGTAATTTATAACTGTAGCCATATAAATATATTTATGAATTTACCATATTGCTACTAAAGAATTTGTTTCAGATTAGATAGATTGGCATATAAACAGTCTGTTTACATTAAGAATATATATAACTTCTGGTGTTTTAATTAGTGTTAAATAGAATATTTTGTGAGCTAAGTTGACTAAATATATTTGTCTGGAAGTTAAGCAAACCATACATTGGTATCTCAGTGTGGTATTTTTAATGAAATTCAATTGTGAATAAGGTTAATAAATAAGGTAATTTTTATGATCTTTCCATAGCATATTATAACAGTTTAATTAACGTGTATAGTTTTGATTCATATCTGGTTTTCTACAAATATATTTCATTGGGGCATATGTATCAAGCTCCGATTGGAGCTTGATGCCCCGTGTTTCTGGCGAGCCTGCAGGCTCGCCAGAAACAGCAGTTATGAAGCAGCGGTCACAAAGACCGCTGCTCCATAACCTGTCCGCCTGCTCTGAGCAGGTGGACACACATCGCCGAAAAACAACCCAATCGGGTACAATCGGGTTGATTGACACCCCCCTGCTGGCGGCCTATTGGCTGCAAGTCTGCAGGGGGCTGCATTGCACCAGCAGCTCTTGTGAGCTGCTGGTGCAATGCTGAATATTCAGCGAGGTCCGTATTCAGCAAGGTCTGGCGGACCTGATCCGCAGTGTCAGATCAGGTCCGCCAGACCTTGATAACTAGAGGCCAATTTTTCTATAAATTTGAACTACTATAAAGAATTTAGGAATTTACATTAATTTTATTGTTTTGGTATATGCATTTTTATTGGGGCTTTTATTTAAAGAATAATTATTAAATATATTGTATTATAACCCGGCCATATACTGACAATGTATGTCTGCAAATACTTATATACACACACACATACATCTTTAGACATGTATATATCTCAATGTTTAAGCCCTTTGCCTGCCTTTTTTTTTTCTTACATCTGAAAATTAATGTCTTGCAGCCCTTAACTTTTTTCTTAAATGTTTAGTTTTAATCATTTTATCAGACAGTGTTATTATGAGTGTAACTACTTTGTAATGTATTTTTGATGTGTTTTGTGACACTTTTTTGTTTTGAGAAACAGTTAACCAGAGCTCTAAGGATGCACTATCCTGACAAGCGTTAACTTCAATTGCGCTCAAGCGATCACGTTTACTAATAAAAATGAAAAACCAGACGTGTGCAAACAGTCGCAATAAACTCCTTTTTTGCTCATGCGTAACTTTTATCGCTCCACTCGTAATCTGGTCCAAAGAGTCAAAATACCACTAGGTCAATGCCCTGAGGTATCCTCATTCTAAAATTATATACTTTTGTGAAACCGTTTTGGATTGGTTGACTGTTATTAAGCCTACAGCCCAAACATATCAAAATTTAGCATTAAACCAATAATTCCATCCTTGTAGCATTTAACCTATATGTGCTATAAATTACTTGGAAACCAAGATATATGGGGTTTTCCTAAAATCAGGACAACATAATGGGGTATATTTAACTATGTGCGAGCCGACATGATACGAAGTAGCGTATCATGTCCGCCACACATTGATAAATGCCGATAGCATACGCTGTCAGCATTTATCATTACACCAGCAGTTCTTGTGAACTGCTGGTGCAATGCCGCCCCCAGCAGATTCGCGGCCAATCGGCCGCTAACAGGGGATGTCAATCAACCTGATTGTATTCGATCGGGTTGATTGCTGTCTGCCGCCTCAGAGCAGGCGGACAAGTTATGTAGCAGCGGTCTTTAGACCGCTGCATCATAACATCTGTTTCCGGCAAGCCTTCAAACACAGGGGATCAAGTTCCATACGGAGCTTAATAAATATGCCCCAATAAATATATGTGGATGTATTTTTATTTTAGCTACACTAGTTTTGTAGAAATGGTTATAAAGAAAACTGCAAAAATGATTATTTTATGTTCCCATATACTGTATCATAAGAAAGCCTTGTTTGTCTGTTAAAAATCTATGTATATGTATGTCCTTAAGGGGTTACTCAATAGCTGTATGATAATTTGTGTGTGATTCTAATGATGTCACTATATGGTTGCAATGTACAGTAAATTGCACCATTTTGAAATATATCCAAAAGTATTTTTAGTTTTCAACTGGATTTTGGGTGGGATTGTAGCTTTAACCACCCAGACAAAGTCCCCCGCAAGGACTGAAATAAATCATAATGCCACAAGATATGAGTAATGAATCCTAAGATAATACATGGCTTCCATTTACTGACTGGGCAGTAAATTAATATACATTGGCTACATTTTAAAGTTATTTCTTGCACTGAGAGATTACAAATTGAATTATAAACACATATGTTTCTCTGCAAACTATTTCATTTTTTGACAGAAGCAATAGAACAGAACTCATTCTAATTACCTTAAATATGATTCGTTTTACTTCCGAAAGGGGCGTTTGTTTAAATTGTTTTTATAACTTTATATATACATACTGCACATCTCCCAGAGGAGCAGGAGAGCAAAGAAACATTTCTAATAATCGTTGAGCACAAAAAGGTCATCTGCAATACCTTATGTTTTACTTTGTATGATCTTGTGAACACCCAACTCACATATTAGCATGGAATAAAGTTTCTAAATTGTTATAGAGGAACCTAATTAAAGCATTGTAATGCAAAATGCACATGACTATCCCGGACATCCTGCCCCCATAACAAAAACTGCCATCCTTCTTCTACCTCCATTCCCAATTAAACCTACAACACCTAACCCCTACTACTGTATACCTTACCTTCTGGACCACCACTGCAATTAACACTATAACACAATCTTCCATATCTAAAAGTCCTCCACCCCCCCCCAAAAAAAAATAATATTAAAAAATCACCTCATTTTAATCTTTTGGAATGCAGTCACTTCTTAAAATGAACAAAGGTACAATGAAGTCCTCTTCCTTGTTGGTTGAAAAAGCTTGAAAAATCCAGAGTACTGAGTCACCCTGACAACTGAGAAAGCAGACATGTGCCCTGATTATGCCATTCGCTGCGCCCAGGTGTATTGACTCACCTCAACCAGCGTCAAGTACAGCACCACATCTCACCTTCTCCACACAGTTAGTGTATTCTTTCTAAACTAGAGTTGAAAAAACTTTTCCTTCTCTTTTCTTTTGTGGCAGCTCTAGGGGCAAAACCATGGAGAGTTATATTTAGAACTGCAAAAGCAAGAAAAAGTAGGTGCCAATAATTTGCACTGCTCACCCACAGCCTGCCAATCACAGAGCCAGCAAGTAACCAATGAACAGATTTGTAATTTAATGTATCACAGAGCACCCTCAGCTGTCTGCAGAGCCCTCTGCTCATAGGAGGGTAAGATTGTACATAAACCCTGGCCTCTTACAGATCCTCTGCTGGTACCAATATATATACCTAAATATTTACCATATTTCTATAGATAAAAGTTGTAAAATGCATAGTTCCTGCGTTTTGGAAAATGGTCAAGCCCTGCATTATTAGTATTGATATGGTAGAGGCAAATGCCAAAATTGAGATCCCCCACATTTCTGATTGATTAATCACATGATTATTAGTATAAAAGTTTTTTTGTTGTTTGTTTTTTTGTTGTTGTAAGGATGGCAACTGGTGGCAAGAAATTGCAAATGGATGCCAACTCAAAATACCTTTTGTAACCAACATAAAACAACAACAGGATCAGCACTTTTTTGTCTTGATGATCAAAAACTCACCAGTATGGAAATAAATCATGCAAAGACTTTTCTCTTTTTGAGTATTATATTGTAATATAGGTTAGTGTGACCAGACATACCCGATTTTAGGGGATAGTACCCAGATTGAGGAGACTGTCCCTGGACAAATTATGTCCCCGGAAATGTACCTGGGAAGACGGTCAGAGCCCCATTCATGTTAGCAATGCTCGTGGGAAGTTAATAGATTAGTTGCGTAGAGCTACAGCAGTGGTTCCGCTTCCCCTGGATACTTCACCGCTGGTGCTCTCAACGCAACTGAAGCTAAAAGCTCTGGAGCCCTCTCTATATAGATTGTGAGGTGTTGCATGGGGTTGCCAGCCCTGTTTTGCAAGGGCTCAAAGGTGCAAGGTAAGTTCTCATTGGTTGTTAGTGTTTGGATAGTAGCGGAAGCATGATATATATGTGCAGGCGCAATGGAATCGAGAGGCTGAGCCCTTGTTGGGTAGGTCTAGTATGTTAAATTGGAATGTTTAGAAGTACGTAGTCTTTCTAAGACTACAAAATAGTAGTATTTTCTGGTGATTGATTTTACTAGTGGTCTATCGTGAGGCATTGTTACTAAGTGCGTATAAGAGATGTGTATCTTTGGCTTTGAGTAACGCATGCGTGTTAATAACCGAAAGGGTACTGCGTTGCTTGTAGGGGTATGTTATAGCATACATTTGACATTTTTAGTTATGTTTTTTGGAAAATAAGGAATTCTAGTTCTCTATCAAAGAATGGGATTATTAAGAAATAACTATTTTTTCAATGTAGGTGTTTGAGCTGGTCCTATACAGGACTGGAATCCTCAGCCGGGATTAACAGATCACGCAGCTTGAACTGGTGGTAGAAGATAGGCAAGCAATGTGGTAAACCCTCTGGCTTTCTAAATTTTACTAGGCCTTTTTTTGTTTTTTGAGGGGAACAAAGCAGGGATTAAACACATAAGCGGGATTTGACCTGGACGGTTAGTTTTGCAAGTGATGATTGTAGGGGCAAAATATAATTTACTGTAAGGGGTTAAAAAAAATGTCCCCAGATTTCATTTTAAAAATCTGGTCACCTTAATATAGATAATAATCTCATCTTCTCACCCGGAACCTGCGCTGCAATTGATAGTAGGTAGTGATAGTAGGACTATTAGTGTGACATACACAGTAGATATATATATATATCAGTGATGTGCAGTGAGGTCAGAGGCTGGTGAGGCACTAGATATGATACGCCGGAGAAACACATGTACAGAGGGCCGCAAGTACCCCGAACAGGGCAGGTTTAAATGATAGCTGAACCAGTGCACAGGTGACATAATCAGGCGATGGGTGAGAGCAAGTTAGTAACCACTGAGTTACTGATCAGCTGATTACTTCACCTGTGCACTGATTTGGCTATAATGAAAACCTGGCCTGTTGGGGGTACTTGAGGACCATTGTTGAGAAACACTGCACTAAAGCACCAGCTCATCGGAAATGTATTGATTAGCTGGAGAATAAAACACACATACTCTGCTCACTGACACCCACATACACTCTGATCACATACACACTCACACAATTCTGTGGCACAGTGCCAGTTACTAAGCAATTAGAATGATCCACAATCTCTTCTCTACTCACTACTGTATTGTAAAAATAGAAATAATTTACCATACAAGTTTTACACAAAGTTATCAATACTGCCAACACAGCTGCTGCAATATGGTGTTCATATGCACGTGCACATCCCACTTAGGTATGCTCTTCAAAAAAGGACACCAAAGGATACCAAAAGAATGAAGTACATAATAAAAGTAAAATAGAAAGTTTATTTATTTATTTTTTGTGTGCAATTTCTATCTGAATGATGGAAATGTAATTATGACTTTCATGTTCCTTTCAAAAACTAATTTGATTTGCTGACATGGGGCCAGTAACAGTTGATGCTAATTCTCAAAATATAAATAACTAGAAAAGTCTATTACAATAGCATGCTCTACCTCAATCATGAAAGTTTAATTTTAAATGTCTCCCTTTGACTATGTGTTTAACCAGTTACTTTACAGTGGCATTATTTCTAAAAACATTTAACTGCAATAATTACATATATTTTTTAAATGACTCATTATCTCCTTTTTATTAATATAAACTTGTATAAAAACAGCACATATTAAAAACACAATGCAACAGCTTTCAATTGATTTGTGAATTACAAGTTAACAGCAGTCTTTAAATAAATGTAGACACAGAGAAAAATAAAGAGATACTGCTTCCTCTGACTGAACAGACATAACATATATGGAGTTTGTACCTAATTAAATCAAATAACCATGAAAAAGGGAGGCTTAGCAATATTCAATGTCAAAAACTTTAATTTAAATAATGTGGACACTGCACACTTCACTTCAAACTCTGGGTTTTAAATTATGGATTTAAATCTGAATTGACCCTTTGACTTCCTGTAAGTATTGGGTTATGCTCACTTACTGTCCCCCTATTAATGAGCTGCATCTGAATACAATTCAACAAAAACACTAAACCACATTCATTAAATTATCATTTTCACTAACAGAATCCATTTCAGTAAAATCTACAGCTGCAGCACTTACTACAATAAAATGTGAGTGAAACACTGCTCTCTCTGCCTCTCTCCCTTTCCTGCTCTGTAAGGATTCAGGAAGTGACAGTGGAACATTCTTTTCCGTTTTTGTTTTGTTTTATATGATTTAACATCCAGCCCCAACCCTAAATTCCACTTACTATTGCCTCTCACTGGATTGGGTCAGCCCAAATGGGACTGCCTCAAATAAGCAGATAATGGGCCATGCAATGAGCTTAACCACTTTAATCCAGTAGATGGCGCAGCATGTTGTGTAATGGTGGGCAGACCTGCTTGTGCCTCTCCATTGCACAACATGTAGCTGTGAAAAAAAAATGCTGGGGAAAAAAAATAGCAATTTTTTTATTTTTTTTAAAGCCAATAAAAAAAATTATTTATTTTTGCCCATATGAGAGGTGAAGCACTGCCTCACCTGCCTCTAGTGACTGCATATCATCACTGATATATATATATATATATATATATATATATATATATATATATATATATATATATACTCCAAAATACGAACTCACTGGATTTTGGACAACTTGATATATCAAATGATGGTATTTATTAGTGACGTTTCAGGACAGCACAGCATCCTTTCCTCAGACCAACGTGTACTATGGCAAAATACAAACATATATACCATACACTAGTAAACACCACCCACAAAAACACCAACCACTGCACAAAGTCAGTGATTGCAGAAACCACATACATCTGCATGCTTCTCCCATTCCCCAAAATTACACACCCACATTATTCGAAAGCAAATAGAAAAAACAAAAACAGTCATTTCTCATCCACAAATCTGCATACACCCAGTGTCTCCGTGTATAGAAGTGCAACAACATTCTTTTGCAACAAATAAACCAAAGCCCATAAATTCATTTTTAATCAACTCAAATAAACTGTTACACCAGCACAGCGATCGCAACTATGTTGATCATAATGCATGTGGACACTCACATGCCGCAATGTAATCATAGCGTGTACCACCGGGTATCAACACTTTGTAACTAAAGAACATATAGAGTTGCCTCCTTGATATAAGAATAACACAATTTATGCTTACCTGATAAATGTATTTCTCTTGTGGTGTATCCAGTCCACGGATCATCCATTACTTGTGGGATATTCTCATTCCCAACAGGAAGTTGCAAGAGGACACCCACAGCAGAGCTGTAATATAGCTCCTCCCCTAACTGTCATAGCCAGTCATTCGACCGAAACTAGCCAAGAAAGGAGGAACCATAGGGTGTAGTGGTTACTGTAGTTTAAATTTAAAAATTACCTGCCTTAAAATGACAGGGCGGGCCGTGGACTGGATACACCACAAGAGAAATAAATTTATCAGGTAAGCATAAATTGTGTTTTCTCTTGTAAGGTGTATCCAGTCCACGGATCATCCATTACTTGTGGGATACCAATACCAAAGCTAAAGTACACCGATGAAGGGAGGGACAAGGCAGGAACTTAAATGGAAGGAACCACTGCCTGTAAAACCTTTCTCCCAAATATAGCCTCCGAAGAAGCAAAAGTATCAAATTTGTAAAATTTTGAAAAAGTATGAAGCGAAGACCAAGTCGCCGCCTTGCAAATCTGTTCAACAGAAGCCTCATTTTTAAAGGCCCAAGTGGAAGCCACAGCTCTAGTGGAATGAGCTGTAATCCTTTCAGGAGGCTGCTGTCCAGCAGTCTCATAGGCTAAGCGGATTAAGCTTCTTAGCCAAAAAGAAAAAGAGGTTGCCAAAGCCTTTTGACCTCTCCTCTGTCCAGAGTAGACAACAAACAAAGCAGATGTTTGACGAAAATCTTTAGTAGCTTGTAAGTAAAACTTTAAAGCACAGACCACATCCAGATTGTGTAACACAAGGATGGAACCACAATCTCTTGATTGATATTCTTGTTAGATACCACCTTAGGTAAGAACCCAGGTTTGGTACGCAGGACTACCTTATCCGTATGAAAAATCAGATAAGGAGAATCACATTGTAAGGCAGATAGCTCAGAGCCGAGGAAATAGCTACCAAAAAAAAAAAAAGAACTTTCCAAGATAAAAGTTTGATATCTATGGAATGAAGAGGTTCAAACGGAACTCCTTGAAGAACCTTAAGAACCAAGTTTAAGCTCCATGGTGGAGCAACAGGTTTAAACACAGGCTTGATTCAAACTAAAGCCTGACAAAATGCCTGAACGTCTGGAACATCTGCCAGACGCTAGTTCAAAAGAATAGACAGAGCAAAAATCTGTCGCTTTAAAAAACTACCTGACAATCCTTTTTCCAAACCTTCTTGGAGAAAAGATAAAATCCTAGGAATCCTGACCTTACTCCATGAGTAACCCTTGGATTCACACCAATAAAGATATCTATGCCATACCTTATGGTAAATTTTCCTGGTGACAGGCTTTCGTGCCTGTATTAAGGTATCAATAACTGACTCGGAGAAGCCACGCTTTGATAAAATCAAGCATTCAATCTCCAGGCAGTCAGCCTCAGAGAAATTAGATTTGGATGGTTGAAAGGACCCTGAAGTAGAAGGTCCTGTCTCAGAGGCAGAGACCATGGTGGAAAGGATGACATGTCCACTAGATCTGCATACCAGGTCCTGCGTGGCCACGCAGGTGCTATCAGAATCACTGATGCTCTCTCCTGCTTGATCTTGGCAATCAGTCGAGGGAGCAGAGGAAATGGTGGAAACACATAAGCCAGGTTGAAAGACCAGGGCGCTGCTAGAGTATCTATCAGTGTCGCCTTGGGATCCCTGGACCTGGATCCGTAACACGGAAGCTTGGCGTTCTGGCGAGATGCCATGAGATCCAGTTCTGGTTTGCCCCAACGGAGAATCAGTTGTGCAAATACCTCCGGATGGAGTTCCCACTCTCCCGGATGAAAAGTCTGACGACTTAGAAAATCTGCCTCCCAGTGCTCTACACCTGGGATATGGATAGCTGATAGGTGGCAAGAGTGAATCTCTGCCCAGTGAATTATTTTTGAAACTTCTAACATCTCTAGGGAACTTCTTGTTCCCCCTCGATGGTTGATGTAAGCTACAGTCGTGATGTTGACCGACTGAAATCTGATGTACCTCAGAGTTGCTAACTGAGGCCAAACCTGAAGAGCCTTGAATATCGCTCTTAGTCCCAGAGTCTCCTTCAGGGAGTTCCAGACTGCACCCCAACCTAGAAGGCTGGCATTTGTTGTTACAATAGTCCAATCTGGTCTGCGAAGGTCATACCTTTGGACAGATGGACCCAAGATAGCCACCAGGGAAGAGGATCCCTGGTCTCTTGGTCCAGATTCAGTTGAGGGGCCAAATCTGTGTAATCCCCGCTCCACTGACTGAGCCTGCATAGTTGCAGCGGTCTGAGATGTAAGCGTGCAAACGGCACTATGTCCATTGCCGCTACCATTAAGCCGATTACTTCCATACACTGAGCCACCAAAGGGCGCGGAATGGAATGAAGAACCCGACAGGAATTTAGAAGCTTTGATAACCTGGACTCCGTCAAGGTAAATTTTCATTTCTACAGAATCTATCAGAGTCCCTAGAAAAGAAAGTCTTGTGAGTGGGGATAGAGAACACTTTTCTTCGTTCACTTTCCACCCATGCGACCTCAGAAATGCCAGTACTACGTCCGTATGAGACTTGGCAATTTGGAAGTTTGACGCCTGTATCAGGATGTCGTCTAAATAAGGGGCTACTGCTATGCCTTAGGACCGCCAAAAGCGACCCTAGAACCTTTGTAAAGATTCTTGGGGCTGTAGCTAATCCAAAGGGAAGTGCTACAACTGGTAATGCCTGTCTTGAAAGGCAAACCTGAGAAACCGATGATGATCTTTGTGTATAGGAATGTGAAGATAAGCATCCTTTAGATCCACTGTAGTCATATATTGACCCTCCTGGATCAGTGGTAGGATGGCACGAATAGTTTCCATCTTGAACGACGGAACTTTGAGGAATTTGTTTAAGATCTTTAGATCCAAAATCAGTCTGAAGGTTCCCTCTTTTTTGGGAACCACAAACAGATTTGAGTAAAAACCCTGTTCCTGTTCCTCCTTTGGAACTGGATGGATCACTCCCATAACTAGGAGGTCTCGTACACAGTGTAAGAATGCCTCACTCTTTATCTGGTTTGCAGATAATTGTGAAAGGTGAAATCTCCCTTTTGGGGGGGAAGCTTTGAAGTCCAGAAGATATCCCTGGGATATAATTTCCAACGCCCAGGGATCCTGAACATCTCTTGCCCACGCCTGGGCGAAGAGTGAAAGTCTGCCCCCTACTACATCCGTTACCGGATAGGGGGTCGTTCCTTCATGCTGTCTTCGAGGCAGTAGCAGGCTTTTTGACCTGCTTACCTTTTTTCCAGGTCTGGTTTGGTCTCCAGACCGTCTTGGATTGAGCAAAAGTTCCCTCTTGTTTATTATTAGAGGAAGTTGATTCCGCACCTGCCTTGAAGTTTCGAAAGGCACGAAAATTAGACTGTTTGGCCCTAGATTTGGAACTGTCCTGAGGAAGGGCACAACCTTTTCCTCCCGTGATATTAGCAATAATCTCCTTCAAACCAGGCCTGAATAGGGTCTGCCCCTTGAAGGGAATGTTAAGTAGCTTAGATTTTAAAATCACGTCAGCTGACCATGATTTAAGCCATAGTGCTCTGCGTGCCTGTATAGCAAAACCAGAATTCTTAGCCGTTAGTTTATTCAAATGAACAATGGCATCAGAAATAAAATAATTGGCTAGCTTAAGTGCTCTAAGTTTGCCAAGTATGTCATCCAATGGAGTCTCTACCTGTAAAGCCTCTTCCAGAAACTCAAACCAGTACGCCGCAGCAGCAGTGACAGGGGCAATGCATGCAATGGGCTGTAGGATAAAACCTTGTTGAATAAATATTTTTTTAAGGTAACCTTCTAATTTTTTATCCATGGCTCTAAAAAAGCACAACTGTCCTTGACAGGGATAGTAGTACGCTTTGCTAGAGTAGAAACTGCTCCCTCCACCTTAGGGACTGTCTGCCATAAGTCCCGTGTGGTGGCGTCTATTGGAAAACATTTTTCTAAAAATGGGAGGGGAAGAGAACGGCACACCTGGTCTATCCCATTCCTTATTAATAATTTCTGTAAACCTTTTAGGTATTGGAAAAACATCAGTACACACCGGCACTGCAAAGCATTTATCCAGTCTACAAAATTTCTCTGGCACTGCAATGGTATCACAGTCATTCAGAGCAGCTAAAACCTCCCTAAGTAACACGCGGAGGTGTTCAAGCTTAAATTTAAATGTAGAAATATTAGAATCAGGTATCTTTCCTGAGTCATTAACATCACCCACTGACTGAAGCTCTCCTTCCTCAGCTTCTGCATATTGTGAGGCAGTATCAGACATGGTTCTTAAAGCGTCAGTATGCTCTGCATTTTGTCTCACCCCAGAGCTATCTCGCTAACCTCTAAGTTCAGGTAGTCTGGCTAATACCGCTGACAGTGTATTATCCATGATTGCCGCCATGTCTTGTAAAGTAAACGCTATGGGCGCCCTAGATGTACTTGGCGCCATTTGAGCGTGAGTCCCTTGGGTGGGAGTCAAAGGGTCTGACACGTGGGGAGAGTTAGTCGGCATAACTTTCCCCTCGTCAGATTCCTCTGGTGATAATTTTTTTAAAAACAGAATATGATCTTTATTGCATAAAATGAAATCAGTACATTTGGTACACATTCTAAGAGGGGGTTCCACCATGGCTTTTAAACATAATGAACAAGGAGTTTCTTCTATGTCAGACATGTTTATACAGACTAACAATGAGACTAGCAAGCTTGGAAAACACTTTCAATCAAGTTAACAAGCAAATATAAAAAACGGTACTATGCCTTTAAGAGAAACAAATTTTGTCAGAATTTGAAAAACAGTGAAAAAATGCAGTAAATCAAACGAAATTTTTACATTGTATGTAATAGGCTAGCAGAGCATTGCATCCACTTGCAAATGGATGATTAACCCCTTAGTTCAAAAAACGGATAAAAAAAACGAAATAGACGGGTTTTTTTTGTTTTTTTTTTGTTTTTTTTTGGTTTTTTTTTTGTTTTTTTTGTTTGTTTTTTAACAGTCACAACCAACTGCCACAGCAAGCTGTGGTCCTACCTTCCCCAATAAACGACTTTGGAAAGCCTTTGAGCCCTTTAGAGATGTCCTATAGCATACAGGGGACTCCTGAGGGAAGCTGGATGTCACAGTTTGTAATTTTAACTGCACCAACTGTAACTTTTATACTATAACAGTGGAAAGCCTCAGTAAAACTGTTTCTAGTCAAAATTTAAGCCAGCCATGTGGAAAAAACTAGGCCCCAATAAAGTTTTATCACCAATGCATATATAAAAACGATTAAACATGCCAGCAAACGTTTATATTGCAATATCATAAGGGTATTACCCCTGGGAGTAAGCATGATACCAGTCGTTATTAAATCACTGTATTCAGGCTTAACTTACATTAATCCGGTATCAGCAGCATTTTCTAGTGTTTTCCATCTCTAGAAAAAATTATAACTGCACATACCTGATAGCAGAATAAACTGCACGCCATTCTCTCGCTGAAGTTACCTCATCTGTGTAATCCCCTCAGACATATGTGAGAACAGCAATGGATCTTAGTTACAACCTGCTAAGATCATAGAAACCTCAGGCAGATTCTTCTTCTATTTACTGCCTGAGATAAAATAGCACAACTCCGGTACTATTTAAAAATAACAAACTTTTGATTGAAGAAAATAAACTAACTATATTTAACCACTCTCTCCTACAACATCCTAGCTTGTTGAGAGTTGCAAGAGAATGACTGGGTATGACAGTTAGGGGAGGAGCTATATTACAGCTCTGCTGTGGGTGTCCTCTTGGAACTTCCTGTTGGGAATGAGAATATCCCACAAGTAATGGATGATCCGTGGACTGGATACACCTTACAAGAGAAATCCAACTCTTACGTACCAAATAGAGCTATGTGTTCAGACTAAAAATCCATAGTGAGTATTGGGTGTCCTTTCAAAATAAATAACACTCCTATATCCTAATGTCATCTATAATCTACAAATCCTTATCATCGCATCAAGGCGTACACATAGCGGAGTGCTGGTGTTATTATTGGTATTGACTGGAGGAGTAGGGATGACATCAAAAAGGGGGCGTGTTGATTACTTTGTTAGGATATTTGAGACCTATGAAATATGTTTATTTTGTATTTCCATTTTGAGTGTTGAATTGTTTGGTGATGCTTTGTACATTGTGATCGTAGTTATACAGTGAGGGGAAAAATTATTTGATCCTCTGCTGATTTCACTGACAAAGAAATGATCAGTCTATAATTTTAATGGTAGGTTTATTTGAATATTTAGAGACAGAATAACAACAACGAAATCCAGAAAAACACATTTCATAAAAGTTATACATTGATTTGCATTTTAATAAGTTAAATAAGTATTTTATCCCCTATCAATCAGCAAGATTTTTGGCTCCCAGGTGTCTTTTATACAGATAACGAGCTGAGATTAGGAGCACTCTCTTGAAGTGAGTGCTCCTAATCTAAATTTGTTACCTGTATAAAAGACACCTGTCCACAGAAGCAATCAATCAGATTGCAAACTCTCCACCATGGCCAAGACCAAAGAGCTTTCCAAGGATGTCAGGGACAAGATTGTAGACCTACACAAGGCTGGAATGGGCTACAAGACCATCGCCAAGCAGCTTGGTGAGAAGGTGACAACAGTTGGTGCGATTATTCGCAAATGGAAGAAACACAAAATAACTGCCAATCTCCCTCGATCTGGGGTTCCATGCAAGAGCTCACCTCGTGGAGTTTCAATGATCATGAGAATGGTGAGGATTCAGCCCAGAACTACACGGGACAATCTTGTCAATGATCTCAAGGCTGCTGGAACCATAGTCTCCAAAAAAACAATTGGCAACTGACCTTCTTTTAAATGCTAATTTTGCATGTTTGCCTTCTGTGGCCAAACATTTCTCTTGTAAGGTGTATCCAGTCCACGGATCATCCATTACTTGTGGGATATTCTCCTTCCCAACAGGAATCTACAAGAGGATCACCCACAGCAGAGCTATCTATATAGCTCCTCCCCTAACTGCCACCTCCAGTCATTCTCTTGCAGCTCTCGACAAGCATGGAAGCATTTAGAGAGATGTGGTGTAATTTAGTTGTTTTTCTTCAATTCAAAAGTTTGTTATTTTTAAATGGTACCTGAGTTGTACTATTTTGGTCTCAGGCAGAAAATAGAAGAAGAGTCTGCCTGTGGTCTCTAATGATCTTAGCAGGTTGTAACTAAGATCCATAACTGAAGAGAGAGGTAACTTCAGCTTGGGGAATGGCGTGCAGGGTATCCTGCTATGTGGTATGTGCAGTCTAAATTTTTCTAGAGAAATGTATATGCTAGAAAATGCTGTTGATACCGGATTAATTTTAGGTAAGCCTGATTACAGTGATTTAATAACGACTAGTATCATACTTACTATTAGAGGTAACACTCTTATTATTTTTTCAATTTACTGAAATATAAAACGTTTGCTGGGAGTGCTTAAACGTTTTTTATATGCTTTTTGGTGATAAAACTTTATTGGGGCCCAGTTTTTTCCACATGGCTGGCTAAAATTTGCCTAGGGATAGTTTTGTTAGGCCTCTCACTGTGTAGACAGGAGTGGGAGGGGCCTAGTTTCACGCCTAAATGCGCATTAGCTTTTGCAGACTGAGATATCCTGTTTCCCTGAAGGTGTTCCCTGAATGCTTAGGACCTCTCTGAAGGGTTTTGGTGCTTTCCAAAGTCGTTTGTATGGCAAGGTAGGGCCACAGCAGAGCTGTGGTAGTTTGTTGTGACTGGTAAAAAAACGTCTATTTCGTTTTTTTGATCCGTTTTTGAAACTAAGGGGTTAATCATCCATTTGCAAGTGGGTGCAATGCTCTGTTAGCCTATTATACACACTGTAAAAATTTTGTTTGATTTACTGCTTTTTTTCACTGTTTTTCAAATTCTGACCTTTTTTATTTTTCTTAAAGGCACAGTACCGTTTTTATTTTTTGCTTGTTAACTTTCTGTAAAGTGTTTTCCAAGCTTGCTGGTCTCATTGCTAGTCTGTTTAAACATGTCTGACATAGAGGAAACTCCTTGTTTATTATGTTTAGAAGCCATGGTGGAACCCCCTCTTAGAATGTGTACCAAATGTACTGATTTCACTTTAAGTTATAAGGACCATATTCTGTCTTTAAAAGATTTATCACCAGAGGAATCTGACAAGGGGGAAGTTATGCCGACTAACTCGCCCCACGTGTCAGAGCCTTTGACTCCCGCTCAAGGGACTCACGCTCAAGAGGCGCCGAGTACATCTAGCGCGCCCATGGCGTTTACTTTACAAGACATGGCAGCAGTCATGGATAATACACTGTCAGCGGTATTATCCAGACTACCTGGGTTACGAGGAAAGTGAGACAGCTCTGGGGTTAGAAGAAATACAGAGCACTCTGACGCTTTAGTAGCTATGTCTGATACCCCCTCACAATATGCAGAAGCTGAGGAAGGAGAGCTTCTTTCTGTGGGTGATGTTTCTGACTCAGGGAAGATGATTCAACCTGATTCTGATATGGCAACATTTAAATTTAAGCTTGAACACCTCCGCGTGTTGCTCAGGGAGGTTTTAGCTACTCTGAATGACTGTGACACCATTGCAGTGCCAGAGAAATTGTGCAGATTGGATAAATACTATGCAGTGCCTGTTTACACTGATTTTTTCCAATACCTAAAAGGTTTTCAGAAATTATTACTAAGGAATGGGATAGACCAGGTGTACCATTCTCTCCCCCTCCTATTTTTAAGAAATTGTTTCCAATAGATGCCGCCACACGGGACTTATGGCAAACGGTCCCTAAGGTGGAGGGAGCAGTTTCTACCCTAGCTAAGCGTACTACTATCCCCGTCGAGGACAGTTGTGCTTTCTTAGATCCAATGGATAAAAAGTTAAAGGGTTACCTTAAGAAAATGTTTATTCAACAGCCTCTTGCATGCATTGCCCCAGTCACTGCTGCGGCGGCCTTCTGGTTTGAGTCTCTGGAAGAGGCTTTACAGGTAGAGACCCCATTGGATGATATACTTGACAAGCTTAGAGCACTTAAGCTAGCCAATTCATTTGTTTCTGATGCCATTGTTCATTTGACTAAATTAACGGCTAAGAATTCTGGTTTTGCTATTCAGGCGCGTAGGGCGCTATGGCTTAAATCATGGTCAGCTGACGTTACTTCAAAGTCTAAGCTTCTTAATATTCCCTTCAAGGGGCAGACCCTATTCGGGCCTGGTTTGACGGAGATCATTTCTGATATCACGGGAGGAAAAGGTCATGCCATCCCTCAGGACAGGTCTAATAAATCAAGGGCCAAACAGACTAATTTTCGTGCCTTTCGAAACTTTAAGACGAGCGCGGCATCAACTTCCTCTAATACAAAATAAGA
The DNA here is from genome assembly GCF_027579735.1 of Bombina bombina. Classification (NCBI taxonomy): domain Eukaryota; kingdom Metazoa; phylum Chordata; class Amphibia; order Anura; family Bombinatoridae; genus Bombina; species Bombina bombina. The sequence goes on from NC_069502.1 coordinate 1,194,241,550, forward strand.
GGGAACTTTTGCCCAGTCCAAGTCGGTCTGGAGACCTAACCAGGCTTGGAACAAAGGTAAGCAGGCCAAAAAGCCTGCTGCTGCCTCTAAGACAGCATGAAGAATTGGCCCCTGATCCGGTAACGGATCTAGTAGGGGGCAGACTTTCTCTCTTCGCCCAGGCTTGGGCAAGAGATGTCCAGGATCCCTGGGCGTTGGAAATTGTATCCCAGGGATATCATCTGGACTTCAAAGCTTCCCCTCCAAAAGGGAGATTTCACCTTTCGCAATTATCTGCAAACCAGATAAAGAGAGAGGCATTCTTACATTGTGTTCAAGACCTCCAAGTTATGGGAGTGATCCACCCAGTTCCAAAGGAGGAATAGGGACAAGGCTTCTATTCAAAGCTGTTTGTGGTTCCCAAGAAAGAGGGAACCTTCAGACCAATCTTAGATCTCAAGATCCTAAACAAATTTCTCAGGGTCCCATCATTCAAGATGGAGACTATTCGTACCATCCTACCTATGATCCAGGAGGGTCAATACATGACTACAGTGGATTTAAAGGATGCTTATCTTCACATTCCGATTCACAAAGATCATCATCGGTTTCTCAGGTTTGCCTTCCTGGACAGGCATTACCAGTTTGTAGCTCTTCCCTTTGGGTTAGCTACAGCTCCAAGAATCTTTATGAAGGTTCTGGGGCCACTTCTGGCGGTCCTAAGGCCGCGGGGCATAGCAGTGGCCCCTTATTTAGATGACATTCTGATACAGGCGTCAAATTTCCAAATTGCCAAGTCTCATACGGACATAGTTCTGGCATTTCTGAGGTCGCACGGGTGGAAAGTGAATGAAGAGAAGAGTTCTCTATCCCCTCTCACAAGAGTTTCCTTTCTGGGAACTTTGATAGATTCTGTAGAAATGAGGATTTACCTGACAGAGACCAGGTTATCAAAACTTCTAAATTCTTGCCGTGTTCTTTATTCTACTTCTCGCCCTTCGGTGGCTCAGTGTATGGAAGTAATCGGCTTAATGGTAGCGGCAATGGACATAGTGCCGTTTGCCCACCTACATCTCAGACCGCTGCAACTCTGCATGCTCAGTCAGTGGAATGGGGATTACACAGATTTGTCCCCTCTACTAAATCTGGATCAAGAGACCAGGGATTCTCTTCTCTGGTGGCTATCTCGGGCCCATCTGTCCAAAGGTATGACCTTTCGCAGGCCAGATTGGACAATAGTAACGACAGATGCCAGCCTTCTAGGCTGGGGGGCAGTCTGGAACTCCCTGAAGGCTCAGGGATCGTGGTCTCAGGAGGAGACTCTCCTTCCAATAAACATTCTGGAACTAAGAGCGATATTCAATGCTCTTCAGGCTTGGCCTCCGCTAGCGACAATGAGGTTCATCAGATTTCAGTCGGACAACATCACGACTGTGGCTTATATCAACCATCAAGGGGGAACAAGGAGTTCCCTAGCAATGTTAGAAGTCTCAAAGATAATTCGTTGGGCAGAGATTCACTCTTGCCATCTATCAGCTATCCATATCCCAGGTGTAGAGAACTGGGAGGCGGATTTTCTAAGTCGACAGACTTTTCATCCGGCGGAGTGGGAACTCCATCCGGAGGTGTTTGCACAATTGGTTCAACGTTGGGGCAAACCAGATCTGTATCTCATGGCGTCTCACCAGAACGCCAAACTTCCTTTTTACGGATCCAGGTCCAGGGATCCCAAGGCAACGCTGATAGATGCTCTAGCAGCGCCTTGGTCCGTCAACCTGGCTTATGTGTTTCCACCGTTTCCTCTGCTCCCTCGTCTGATTGCCAAAATCAAGCAGGAGAGAGCATCAGTGATTTTCATAGCACCTGCGTGGCCATGCAGGACTTGGTATGCAGATCTGGTGGACATGTCTTCCCTTCCACCATTGACTCTGCCTCTGAGACAGGACCTTCTACTACAGGGTCCTTTCAACCATCCAAATCTAATTTCTCTGAGACTGACTGCCTGGAGATTGAACGCTTGATTTTATCAAAGCGTGGCTTCTCCGAGTCAGTCATTGATACCTTAATTCAGGCACGAAAGCCTGTCACCAGGAAAATCTATCATAAGATATGGCGTAAATATCTTTATTGGTGTGAATCTAAGGGTTACTCATGGAGTAAATATAGGATTCCCAGGATATTATCTTTTCTCCAAGAAGGATTGGAAAAGGGATTGTCAGCTAGTTCCTTAAAGGGACAGATTTCTGCTCTGTCTATTCTTTTGCACAAGCGTCTGGTGGATGTTCCAGACGTTCAGGCTTTTTGTCAGGCTTTAGTTAGAATCAAGCCTGTGTTTAAACCAGTTGCTCCGCCATGGAGTTTAAATTTGGTTATTAAAGTTCTCCAAGGGGTTCAGTTTGAACCTCTTCATTCCATAGATATCAAGCTTTTATCTTGGAAAGTTCTGTTTTTGGTAGCTATTTCCTCGACTCGTAGAGTTTCCGAGTTATCTGCCTTACAGTGTGATTCCCCTTATCTGATCTTCCATGCAGATAAGGTAGTTTTGCGTACCAAACCTGGGTTTTTACCTAAGGTGGTATCTAATAAGAATATCAATCAGGAGATTGTTGTTCCGTCATTGTGTCCTAATCCTTCTTCAAAGAAGGAACGTCTATTACACAATTTTGACTTGGTTCGTGCTTTAAAGTTTTATTTACAAGCTACTAAAGATTTTCGTCAAACATCTGCTTTGTTTGTTGTCTACTCTGGACAGAGGAGAGGCCAAAAGGCTTCGGCAACTTCTCTTTCTTTTTGGCTAAGAAGTATAATACGCTTAGCTTATGAGACTGCTGGCCAGCAGCCTCCTGAAAGGATTACAGCTCATTCTACTAGAGCTGTAGCTTCCACATGGGCTTTTAAAAATGAGGCTTTTGTTGAACAGATTTGTAAGGCGGCGACTTGGTCTTCGCTTCATACTTTTTCAAAGTTTTTTAAATTTGATACTTTTGCTTCTTCGGAGGCTATTTTTGGGAGAAAGGTTTTACAGGCAGTGGTACCTTCCGTTTAAGTTCCTGCCTTGTCCCTCCCTTCATCCGTGTACTTTAGCTTTGGTATTGGTATCCCACAAGTAATGGATGATCCGTGGACTGGATACACCTTACAAGAGAAAACATAATTTATGCTTACCTGATAAATTTATTTCTCTTGTGGTGTATCCAGTCCACGGCCTGCCCTGTCATTTTAAGGCAGGTATATTTTATTTTTAAACTACAGTCACCACTCCACCCTATGGTTTCTCCTTTCTCTTGCTTGTCTTCGGTCGAATGACTGGAGGTGCCAGTTAGGGGAGGAGCTATATAGACAGCTCTGCTGTGGGTGATCCTCTTGCAGCTTCCTGTTGGGAAGGAGAATATCCCATAAGTAACTTAACACCAATGAATTTGATCTGGAATTCACCTCCAATATTCAATCCAACACTATTGAATTTTTGGATTTATCTCTATCATTTTCTACGAGTGGGACTATTATATCTGAAACTTTTTTCAAAAAAGTCGATTGCAATAGTTTCCTAAATTTCAATAGTAACCACTATATCAGCTGGAAGAAAAATGTGCCTTACGGACAGTTTAGGCGAATAAGACGCAACTGTAGCACTATTGAAAGTTACAAGAAACAATCTCTTGTCTTGAAGGATAGATTTTTAGAAAAGGGATATCCTTTGGACTTGATCCAAAAAGGATATATTAGAGCCCTACAGGATGATAGGAACACTTATTTAAAATCCGATAAGACTCAAAAAAAGATTAAAAAAGAACAAACAATTGAAAATTACAATAAAACACCATTATTCATTACTGGATATAATAGTAACTATCGTGATATCCAAAAAATTATATTAAAACATTGGCCCATTATTGGCGATGACCCACACCTTAAAAAACTAATTCCATCTAAACCAAGGATTGTATATAGAAGAGCGCCGACTCTGAAGAACAGATTGGCCCCTAGCAAAATTGTAAGGGATAAAGTCATCTGTTCTGATCATAGATCATGCCAGAAAAAGACCTTCCTGGGCAACTTTGTTCCCCCAACTGGAGTATACAAATGTCTAAAGAGAAAATGCAACATGTGCAGAGTGATTAAAAGAGGTACCAATACTTTCTCCTCTAATCAAACAGGAGAAGAATTTAAAATCAGTAAGAGGTTATCCTGTGAGTCGACCTATGTGATCTACTTAGTAAACTGTTCATGTGGAGCCCAATATGTAGGACGCACGAGTCGTGCTATAAAAAAACGTTGGAGTGAACACTCTTACAACATCAAGAGGAATTACCTCAAACATAGTCTGTCAAGACATTGTGCTTTTGCACATAAAGGAAGCACAAAAACGCTGTCAATACTGCCCATTGAGCAAATATCTCGAAACAGCAATAATGCCTTTCTTAACTTGCGTCGTAGAGAGACCTACTGGATACATAAACTTCACACCCTGGCACCAGATGGTCTCAACGAACATGTGGATTTAGCCGCTTTTGACATCTGATTGGCTATACTCATTTAATTTCTGCTCCTCTTTACAGCTCTCATTTCATGGGGTTAATGATTGATTTGAAGGCTCTTAGGTCAGGTACACAGTTTTATTTTCTGACCACAGTCTGTCATCATAAAAATAGGGTTATAAATTCAGACCTCTATTTTAAATGATGTAAATTATATATCCATATCTTTATCTCAATAATGCAAGTTTATATATATCACTCATTTCCCTATTAACCACACATACCATCTCACCTTCACATATTTCTTTATAAAATACACACAAAGGATACTATAGGCTTTTGACACTTATGATGTTTTTTATATATATACTATCATTTAGATTAGTTATATAACACACTAACACAACTAACACAATTCTTAAGGCATATATATATACGGTTATTATTATAATTATACTATGTATCATCACTTTTTATACACATATAGACAGTCACGTATACATTTATAAATTATCTTGATTTTATACATAATTAGGGTGTACCTATATAGATCATATCACACACTGATATTTGTTGCATTAATAGTCACAATATACACTGTATGAGGCTATGATTTAGCCAATAATGGGTTATCTGACATAAGTCACACTTATGTATTCCACTTTATCACTTCAATATAGCATTTGTTCATTTAGTTCGATGTCAAAGTATTATATATTCATATCCCATTTACATAGATACGCGCGAACATAGAAGTCCTTATTGGTAGATGTCATTACTATGACTGGGCTGATGTTGATATAGTTTACATTTAACAACACATAATACACTTAAGATAGACAAATTATAACGCCTAATAATCTATAGCCTATAGATAGGGAGCATGTGTCGCTCTTTAACATTTATATTTATCACTCTTGACATCTCTTTATAGACCTTGCTTCCCACCAGCATTATGCCTAATTACCTATAGCCTATAGTGAGCGTGTGTCGCTCCTCAACACTTATATTAATCACTTTTGACATCTCGTTACAGACCGAGCTTCCCACCAGCATACAATAGTTATATATTAATTTAATTGGTTGTAACTCCGCTGACTGGTTGCTATTATGATTTTGTCATATGATCAGTGACTTGATATAATAGATTATGCATTTTTGGTCTGTATGTTTTAGCCCCACATAAACATACGGACTTCAGTGTAAATTACAATTTGACAGACTATGTTTAACAGATCCGTCCCCAATGTTATGATTTGGACCTGCTATTTACAGCTCCTACCCATAACGCACTATCTTGTGACTAAATTAGGCACATCACACGATAGGACATCACCGTTAGATTGGCCTAAGACTGGATTCTATCCCATTGGCTAGTCCCGGTTCGCCTGCTCCACTACACGCATGCGCTGCTGCCATGACCAATTGACGAGCGCACACGCATGCGCAGATTCCATTAGGGAACGCCGATAAGGAACTCAACATAAACAAACATCGGCATTTATACAAGACTAAGGTACAAACATCGGCATTTATACAAGACTAAGGTAAAAACATCTTAAGGATAATTACAAATTCCCTTAACTTATATGGTCTAATAAAATGAACCTATATAAGTAATACCATCAAAATCGGTTAGGGTAACAAAAAATCGCCACCGGGTTAAGGTGGTGCCAAATGGGATCTTTATAATTTTGTGTATATTAGATATATCAATAAGAGACAATACATGTATGATCTTTTACAATGTATTAGAAGGGTTTGTTATGTTAGTATTATATCTACCACTCATTGTAGCAAATTTGTGATAGTATGTTACCATAGAGATGTGTTCTCTGCCACTCCCCCAAACATGTGTGCCCAATTAGGTTGTTACAATTGTTTGTTATAAATAGCAAGTGTTTTAGTTACATTTTATAAGCCTGAGGAAACAGCCTGTGTGCTGAGAAACGCGTCGCTTGTTTTTACTTGTTTTTATATAGTAAATATATCTTTTATTATAAAACACTTGCTCTTGTGCATTATTTGGACCATACCTTGGCCTTCATTGGGACCGTTTGCTGTTTGCTTCCTGAGGGAACCCTGTCATAGTCTGTTGGGTGACTGTATTGACCCCATCCTGCCTGATTTGCATCACTGGAGATGCTTTACCAATTGTGAGTATATTACCTTGATAGAGTAATATATCTTGGGATCAAACTGTACTAGGCCATGTAGGCACCCCTGTGTCTCTTTATATCTCCACTACAGATTAACTCCATCTACCCTAGAGGTCGGTCTGCTGGGTGACTGTGTTTGATCCCAGACTGCTCCTATTGCACTAATTGAGGTGCTATCCAAATTGTGAGTGTATACTAACACGACTAGAATCTAATTATTGTATTGAACAAACAATATTGGGCCATGTGGCGCATCTGTCTCTTTCTATATTTAAGTAATGGATGATCCGTGGACTGGATACACCACAAGAGAAATAAATTTATCAGGTAAGCATAAATTATATTTTCTCCTGATTTTGATCCTGCGACTGTGTAGCCTATTGTTTGTTTTGGACTATCTCCTGGATTTTACTTTCTCTCTGTACCTGACACTGCAACTCTCTAGCCCTATTATTTGCTTCAGACAGTTCACCTGGTATCTGTCTATCTGCCTGTATCTTACCTTGCAACTGTCTAACCCATTTGTCTGTGTGTAACTTTTGCCTTGCTGACTTTTACTGTATTGGACAACACTGAAGGGTAGGATGCTCACCAAACGTAGTAAAGGTTCAAGCAAAAACTTTATTATTCAAAATCCATAAAAACATATGCCATGCAACAGGGTACATATGTAAAGCAAAGCGAGATAGAAGTACTGTGGTCCCTCCATACTAGACGCGTTTCAGTGACCAAGTGTCCTAGAGGCATGAAATACGTCTGATGCAGAGGGGCCACAGTCCTTCTATCTCGCTTTGTTTTACATATGTACCCTGGTGCTTGGCATATGTTCTTATGGATTTTGAATAATAAAGTTTTTGCTTGAACTTTTACTACATTTGGTTTGGCTGCTTGGATTATAGAGCGGTTCACAGAGTGGATTACAGAGTGATGGGACTATTGTGTCATATGACTTTTACTGTAACTTGCTACTAATACATAATAATGCATTTTACTACACAGCTTTCTAGTTACTAGATATGTGCATTTATTTTGGGACTAATGCATTGTCGTCATGAAAATGGGATTTTTGTTTTCGTAAACGAAAATCCGAATGAATGCACCTACTAAAATTTAAGAAGACAAAAAATGCTGATGAATTCATCAGTATTCAATTGCTTTCCTTTAAATAAAATTAAGGGTTAAATACTTACCATAAATGCTGGAGAGCACATTAACCGGATCCTTTTCTTGCCAGAGCCCCAGCCACGGAAACAGAAGACTTATCTTGCTCAACTCCCAGGTCCTGAACTAAAGTTAGTGCAGGTCCTGGGAACTGAGCGCGTTAAGCCAGTTGTTAGTGTGCCTGGGGCCCTGGTAAGAAGAGGATCGGGTTAGTGCTCTCTCCATAGTGCCTTAAAGGGACATGAAACCCAACATTTTTCTTTCATGATAGAGAATACAATTTTAAAAAAAGCTTCCAAATTACTTCTATCATCAAATTTGCTTTGTTCTCATGTTCTTTGTTGAAGAGATATGTAGATATATAGCGTGCACATGTCTGAAGACATGACAGGAAATAGTGCTGCCATCTAGTGCTCTTGCTAATGAATAGCATTGTAGCAAAACTGCTGTCATATAGTGCTGCAGACACGTGCACATTCCTTAACTTACCTTCTTGCTTTTTAACAAAGGATAAGAATACTAAGAACATTTTGACAATAGAAGTACATTGGAAAGTTGTTTAAATTTGTATGTTCTATCTAAATCATGAAAAAAATGTTTGGGCTTTATGTCTATTTAAGGTATTTGTAGCTACAGGTAACTTTTCACCTGTAGCTTCGAAACATTTACATTTGTTTAACGAAAACTAATTGAAATGTTTAACGAAAATTCAGTTTTCATTTACTTTTAAACAAGGAAAACTGAATAGGGCAAGCAATGAATATTCAGGGAAACACATTTCCTCGAATATCCAAAACAAAAATGTAGTCAGAAACAAACGTCTAGCAGTTACTACTTTACGCTACTAGTGGCTCACGTCCTGTTTTATAGCTAAAGTCTCTCTATTCTAATCCACCACAGCGCCTGGCCCACTTCCAGACTGACATTATCTACATAGCTGACAATTGTCGAGATCCTTGGTGTCCCGTCTCATTACTATCAGCTATATCTTATGCTCCCTGCATGGTAATTTTCTCCCGTTGACGAGGTCACAATGCAAATAAAAATGATAACGTTATCCCTTTGTTGATTTTGTACAGAACACATATTCTCTCGTCTGTTCTTGGAAATCCCTTTGATTTAATACAGGCAGATGTTTAGATGGTAAATTAAAACATTTCTGAGCTGGTATTTAGTTTGGCTTTTCCACTGACAAATTAAAATCATAGCAATATCTGGGGGAAACTAACATTTCTTGTGCTTTGATGTGTGCGGGATTCATATTTTATTAATTTTGGCGACTCCTGCAATATGTTTTCCACCTGTTGAAATATATCTTCCACTTTACATAATCTCTGCTAATCCCTAGGTCATGGGGAGAATGTAAAAAAATTGTGAGAGTAGGCGACATGATACTGTTATGCCCTATATAAAGCTTACTAAACTACTGTGATATCCCTTTAAATCTGAACCTGCATAAGCACTTCCTTCCTATTTAAGGAAGTGCTTACCCCTCAATCAGGGCCTGAAAATTGAAGCTGTTTATCACTTCTCCTTGCTCCTCTGTGGAGCTACTACCACATTGTGCTACTGTTGCTTTAACCTTCAGGTCTTTTACTTCGCCTTCGATACCCGCTGGGTATCTACAGTTACCTCTATTCAGACCGGGATCATCTTCCGGATTCATCCGCCAATCGGAACTTCTTTCACCACGCCGAAGTCGCGCTCACACCAAACAGACGCTGAACCTAAGAGCTGCAACTTACCTCTCAGCCTTTATTTCTAAAAGGCATTACCGCTCTCCACGCTTCTTACCACCGCTACTGTTAAGATAAGTACCGCTCTCCACGCTACAATTTATTCATTCATAAAGGTTAAACCTTAAACACCATTGTTTGTTATTGGAGATATCTATAACCTTTATTGTGATTTTCATCTGACTCAGTATATTGCGGTTTGGGATTCAAGCTAGTATGTCTGGACTGTGTATATATTTTATTGCGTGAAAGTGTGAGTGCGTGAAGAAATTACCTTTACTTTATCAAGCAGTCTAAACCTTTGCTTTGCTTAATCTGCTTTAATCAGCATTAACTGTTGCATTATTTTGTAACACATATGACATACTCTGAACTTAAATCTCAGTTACTCATAATCTTTCCTGAATATTTATATATTCGTATCTTAGTGAAGTTTCATATTATTCTATCAATTACTAAATTAATGACTCACCTTAAATAAGTAAGTTTAATAAATCATTTTCTCTTGCTTATTTTAAGAAAAGAGCAACAAAACCTTTAATTTTTCATATTCTAATTATCACACTATTAGATAACTTTTGGTTATCACAAAATTTTCAGGCCTATAAGGTTATAACCTGTAAAATATAGGATGGATCCTAGTGAAATAAAAAATGAATTCACCAACATTCATCAAAAATTAGAATATCTAGCCAGGGCCTTAACTGAGGTACAATCAGAAAATAAAGCACTTAAAACTCTAGTAAAAGAATGTTTACCAGCCAAGAGCTCAGAAGTCCCTGAACCTCACATTAACTATCCTCAACCCTTTTCTGGTAAACGAAGTGAATATAGAGACTTTAAAAATGCTTGCAAATTACTTTTTTCATTAAGGCCTAAAACTTATCACTCTGAGAGAATCAAGGTTTGTACTACCATCTCCTTCCTCCAGGGGGAGCCTCGCTCATGGGCTAATAGATATTTTGAGAATAACCATCTAATCTTAGATTCCCTGGAAGAATTTTTTTTAGCCATGACATCCTTATATGAGGACTCTCATTCCCAGATGACGGCAGAAACGAAATTGAGATCCCTAAAACAGGGTAAGAGGAATATAGAAGACTATATTACCGAATTCCAAATGTGGATAGATGATTCCAAATGGAATGAAATTAGTTTGAAGAACCAGTTCAGACTGGGCCTTTCAGAATTGTTAAAAGATGAGTTGTCCCGTTTGGAGATGCCCGAAACCCTGAATGGACTGATGAAGTTAAGTACTACCCTGGATCGGCGATTACGTGAAAGGAAGGCTGAGAGAGCTACCTATGACGTACCACCTAGACGTCCGTATCTTTACACACCCAACCAGGAAAAGGGTACTTCAAATCAAACCCCAATGGAGATTGGAGCCATAAAAGGACCTTTAACACCTGAAGAAAAGGCCAGACGCAGATCTGAGAATCTTTGCTTATATTGTGGGCAAAAAGAACACTCAGTTAATAATTGCCCAATTCTTCAAAAGCAGAAGAAGGGTAAGATTCATTCAAAACATAATATTTTATACTTCACTCAAAACCCTCAACTGACTCTTAACCTTTCTTTACAGTGGGATCAGAAAAACGTGCAGTCTAATGCATTGATCGATTCTGGGGCAGCCGGAAATTATATCGATATTTCTTTTGTTGATTTAAATAAAATTCCTATTGTTTGCAAGGCACAACCAGTCTCTGTTAAACTCATTGATGGTTCCCTCATACAACATGGTCCCATTACCCATCAAACCATACCTTTACTAGTGACAACTGACAATGGACATACTGAATATCTTACTTTTGACTTAATTTCCATCCACATGCATACACTTATTTTTGGCTTTACATGGTTAAAAAAACATAACCCCAGCATTGACTGGTCCACTCCACAGGTATCATTAGCATCACCATTCTGTTTAAAAACATGTTATCCATATCAGTTAATCTCTGCTATTGAACCCGAACTACCAGAAATTTATCAGGATCTGACAGAGGTGTTTGATCTAAAAGAGGCAGAAAACCTCCCCCCTCATAGGGAGTTTGATTGTCCAATTGATCTGATACCGGGCTCTCAAATTCCTCACGGAAAAATATACCCACTTTCACAAGAGGAACTTACTTACTTACGTTCCTATTTAGACGACAATCTCCGAAAAGGTTTTATATCCCACTCAACATCTCCAGCTGCTGCTGGAATGTTCTTAGTACGTAATAAGGATGGTACAATAAGACCCATTATTGATTATAGAGCTTTAAATGAAATTACTGTTAAAAACAGGTATCCTCTACCCCTCATACCCGAATTATTGGAGCGTTTAAACGAAGCTACAATTTATTCAAAACTTGATCTTAAGGGGGCTTACAATCTTATCCGTATGAAAGAAGGTCATGAGTGGAAAACCGCCTTTAGAACCCGTTATGGGCTTTTTCAATATAATGTAATGCCCTTCGGCTTAAGCAATGCTCCTGCAACATTCCAGCATTTTATTAATGAAATATTCCACGACCTTATGGACATCTGTGTTATAATTTACTTAGATGATATTCTAATATACTCCAAAACACCCTCTGATCACAAAAAGCATGTAAAATGGGTACTCACCCGTCTCAAGGAGCACAAATTATATGCTAAATTAGAAAAATGTGTATTCCATGTCTCTAAGATAAAATTTTTAGGTTATATAATAACTCCTAACCATGTACAAATGGATCCTGACAAAGTGTCCGCCATTAAAGATTGGCCAGCTCCCACTACTGTAAAAGCGTTACAACGCTTTATCGGTTTCGCTAATTTTTATCGAAAGTTTATTAAAAACTTTTCTTCAATAGTAAGACCACTGACACAACTGACTAGTGTTAATCAAAAATTTAAATGGTCTCAAAAAGCTCAAGAAACCTTCGAAAAACTTAAAGAGTTATTTTCTACAGCCCCAATCTTATCACTACCCAACTTTGATCTCCAATTCCAACTTGAAGTAGATGCCTCTAATACTGGCATAGGAGCAGTACTCTCCCAACAACAAGTTGAGAATGGGGAAATTCACCCCATTGCGTTTTATTCAAGAACCTTAACTAGTGCAGAAAGTAATTATAGTGTGGGGGACAAAGAATTGTTAGCAATAAAGAGTGCCCTTGAACAATGGAGACACCTCCTAGAAGGATCTAAACTTCCATTCATTATTTTTACTGACCATAAGAATCTTGAATATTTAAAAAAGAACAAGACTTTGACAGCCAGACAAGCGAGATGGTCTCTATTTTTAGACCGTTTTAACTTTCTAATTACCTACAAACCAGGCAGTCAAAATACTAAGGCTGATGCTTTATCACGTATAAACGAAAGCTTAACTCATGAACCACCTAATTTTACTATCCCTCCTGAAAAAATCATAGGCGTCCTGACACCTATAGAACAAGAGGTTCATAAGGCTTTAAAACAAGATTCAATACCCCACCAAACTTGTGTTAAAGACTCTCAATCTGGATTGTACTATCATAACAGTCAATTGTATATACCCAAGAGCATGAGATCTTCAATACTCACACACACCCATGATGATACAATGTCTGGTCATCCTGGAATTAAAAAGACCATTGAACTAACCCGACGTAATTTCTGGTGGCCTGGCATGAACAAATATATTTATGACTATGTATCAGGATGTGAAAATTGTGCCTGAAATAAATTAGTTCATAAGAGACCAATTGGTCTACTTACACCTCTGCCTATCCCAGATAAACCATGGAGTACCATAGCCATGGATTTTATTGTTGAACTCCCACTCACTCAACAATATAATACTATCATGGTAATAATTGACCATTTAACCAGACTAGCCCATTTTATCCCACTTAAGGGATTACCCTCAGCTATGACTACGGCTAAGGTATTTATCGACCACATAGTCAGACTACATGGTTTACCTACCAACATAATTACAGATAGGGGAACGCAATTTACCTCATCCTTCTGGAGATCTCTGTGTAAATTGCTAAAGATTGACCACCTTTATACCACTGCTTTCCATCCCCAGACTAATGGACTCACAGAGAGACTTAATCAGACCATAGAACAATTCTTACGATGTTACATATCACATCTCCAAGATGATTGGACAGTTTTTCTTCCCATGGCCGAATTCACATATAACAATTCCATAAGTACTTCTATCAAAACTTCCCCCTTTTTTGCAACATATGGTTACCACCCAAATACTATATCTCTTTCTAACAAATCTGTAAACTCTCCCACAGCAACTGAATTTACATCTAACCTCCACGAAAGGTTAATTGTCCTGAAAAGACATCTACATGAAGCCAAACAATATCAAAAATCATATTATGACTTAAAACATCGTAAGGGTCCTGATTATAAGGTTGGGGACTTAGTACTTCTCTCAACAAAAAATCTTAAACTCAAAGTTCCTAGCAAGAAACTTGCGAATCAATTCTTGGGTCCATTTCCAATAGAACATGTGATAAATTCCAATGTGGTTAGACTTAAACTGCCAAAAGACTACAAAATACATCCTTCTTTCCATATCTCATTGTTGAAACCATTCCCAACCAAAAACCATCCTTCTTCTATTCCGCCACCACCTGTTATGGTTGATCATCAAGAAGAATTCGAGGTTGAATCCATACTGGATTCTAGGATACACAGAAATAAACTGGAATATCTCATTAAATGGAAGGGTTACGGCCCTGAGGAAAACTCCTGGCTCATTCATTCCGAAGTCCATTCGCCCCGATTGATCAGGTTCTTCCATAAGAAATATCCACTTAAACCTCACGCAGAATCCCCAGGGGTGATTCCCTGAGGAGGGGGGCATGTGATATCCCTTTAAATCTGAACCTGCATAAGCACTTCCTTCCTATTTAAGGAAGTGCTTACCCCTCAATCAGGGCCTGAAAATTGAAGCTGTTTATCACTTCTCCTTGCTCCTCTGTGGAGCTACTACCACATTGTGCTACTGTTGCTTTAACCTTCAGGTCTTTTACTTCGCCTTCGATACCCGCTGGGTATCTACAGTTACCTCTATTCAGACCGGGATCATCTTCCGGATTCATCCGCCAATCGGAACTTCTTTCACCACGCCGAAGTCGCGCTCACACCAAACAGACGCTGAACCTAAGAGCTGCAACTTACCTCTCAGCCTTTATTTCTAAAAGGCATTACCGCTCTCCACGCTTCTTACCACCGCTACTGTTAAGATAAGTACCGCTCTCCACACTACAATTTATTCATTCATAAAGGTTAAACCTTAAACACCATTGTTTGTTATTGGAGATATCTATAACTTTTATTGTGATTTTCATCTGACTCAGTATATTGCGGTTTGGGATTCAAGCTAGTATGTCTGGACTGTGTATATATTTTATTGCGTGAAAGTGTGAGTGCGTGAAGAAATTACCTTTACTTTATCAAGCAGTCTAAACCTTTGCTTTGCTTAATCTGCTTTAATCAGCATTAACTGTTGCATTATTTTGTAACACATATGACATACTCTGAACTTAAATCTCAGTTACTCATAATCTTTCCTGAATATTTATATATTCGTATCTTAGTGAAGTTTCATATTATTCTATCAATTACTAAATTAATGACTCACCTTAAATAAGTAAGTTTAATAAATCATTTTCTCTTGCTTATTTTAAGAAAAGAGCAACAAAACCTTTAATTTTTCATATTCTAATTATCACACTATTAGATAACTTTTGGTTATCACAACTACAGGCTAACCAGTTACATGGGTGTATATATGTATGGAGGTACATACATTTGTACACATAAAAAAACATATATACACAAACACACATATACACATACATAAACATATATATATATATATATATATATATATATATATATATACACACATTTGTAAGCCCTTCCTAGTGTCGTTATGGAGGACTATATAAAAAAAGTACTGACTGACTCGTCAACGCCCAACTCAAAACGTTTAACCTAGGAATGTGAAATTTGGAAGGTATGTTGTTTTTATGATTATTTATGATTTTGGAAATTACATCCCTAAGGGGGTGAAAAAGGGGAGATAATTTTTTTTATGAGGTTCCCTATATCTCAAAAAACGAAGATGTTACAGACATGAAAATTGATATTTAGATCCTCCTTTAAAAATAAAAAAACTTGTGTTTTACCATTTCCAGAGAATCCACTTGGGGGGGGGGGGGGTGAAAAGAGGAGGGGTTATTTACAAGGATACCTATATCTCAAAAACCAAAGATGTTACAGATGTGAAAATTGGTATTTAGATCCTTCTTAAAAAAAAAAAAAAAAAGGAATCAAGCTAAAAAGAAAACATTAGCTCTGTTTCTTAGCAAAGGAATCAAGCTAAAAAAGGATCAAATAAATAAGGATATTTGAGTTATTTCAGGAGGTTTAAAACATTTCTCTTTTAAATTGTTGTTACTTGAATAGTTTGTTACTTTCAGATAATCTATTTTGTATTTCTATTAACTTTATATTTACTGTTTTTTTTTTATAGGTGGTAGACCTGAACTGTTAATTAGTTTCACTTCAGAAATTGAATAGTTAAAGGTTTGAGCTAATTTACATTCTTTTGTATTCTGGTTTTTAGTATTGCAATTAGATAACAATTAGATTGTTTGCA
This sequence comes from Bombina bombina, assembly GCF_027579735.1. Taxonomy (NCBI): domain Eukaryota; kingdom Metazoa; phylum Chordata; class Amphibia; order Anura; family Bombinatoridae; genus Bombina; species Bombina bombina. Next base: position 1,194,257,709 of record NC_069502.1, read on the forward strand.
TAGGTGAGCAATTAGGAGGGACCCCACCTTATCTTTCTGAGGGTATTTAAAGAGATCCGTTTAGCTCTGCTAAACATTAGCTCTGTTTCTTAGCAAAGGAATCAAGCTAAAAAAGGATCAAATAAATAAGGATATTTGAGTTATTTCAGGAGTTATTCAGGGTTATTCAGTAGTAAAGAATACTTATATTTCACGTATTGTTAAAGTGTTGCATAGTTTAAAATGTCTCAGATACAGTGCAATGGGTGTTTTTCACTTTTTAATCGTGCTACTTTTTGGAGATTTAGGGGCTGTCCTGTTTGTAAGCAGTTTTCCCTCTTAAAGGGCCATAATACCCAAATGTTTAAACACTTGAAAGTGATGCAGCATAGCTGTAAAAAGCGGACTAGAAAATATCACTTGAACATCTCTATGTAAAAAAGAAAGCTATTTTACCTCAAAAGTTTCTCAGTAGCCACATCCCATTGTAAAGAACTTCTAAGCAGCATATCAGTATGTCTGTCCCGGGACAGCCGAAGGGATTAGCCTCGTGCACTCTCATCTTATTTCCCTATTAAGTGTAAGGAGGTTTACAATGAAATCTCATGAGAGTTAAGTCAAATATCATGAGATCACAGTAAAAGAGTTCATGACCTCAGCACTGCTGATGCTGATTGGCTGCAGTTCATATCTTCATTTTTTTATTTATTTTTTACCTGCAGCTGGGAGCATTTTACACAGAACTTACTCTGCTGAGCTGAGGAAATAGTGAGGTAAAATATCTTACTTTTTTACATAGAGATGCTAAGGTGATATTTTCCTGTCAGCCTTTTACAGTTATACTGCATCAGTTTCAAGTGATTTAGCATACGAGTATTATGTCCCTTTAAGGGAAGAAATAGCTAACCTTCAAGCTAAGGTAAGTAACATACCTGTTACCTCTACAAAGCTGCCTCAGAAAGAAGCCCCTCTACCCCAGAGATCAGCAAGGAGAGGCAGATGGATCAATGTAGGCTCTGGAAGAATTAGAACAGTAGACCAGAAGCATTGCCCACAACCTCTGCCATTGCAAAACTCCTATGCTGCTCTTGCCAAACACACTTGTGATGAGGAGATTGCTATTTCTGAGCCCTCTGAAGCTGTAACAGGTAATTTAAATCTATTGGTACCAGTGGTGTGCAGTCATTAGAGGCAGGTGAGGCAGGGTCAGCAGGGTATGTAAAGCATATCTGTGTTTAGGAAGTTTCCGAGTGCAGCTGCAGCATGGTGGTTTAGTTACTAGTTAATTAAAATTGTTCCTGTGTAAAGATGTAACGTTAGCTAGCAATAAAGGGGAGCAGGAAAACAAGCTCTCGGCAGACACAGCCTGGATCCCTGTAACAACATTACAACGTAGCTGCAGGTAACTGGCCTCCTCCCCCAGTCACCCTTCTGTAGCCTGCCGCACTGTTAGAGGAATCCAAGCTTTATGCTGTGTGAGTTAGCTCTGCTAATCATCTTGTCAGGCAGCGTTTAGACAGAAGCTAAATCACACAGCATAAAGCTTCCTAACTGTGTTTACTATTGAGTGACGGACTCTTCAGAGTAATAAATTCCAGGGGGAGGAGGATGCTTGTGTTAGAGCCCTTTCAGTGAGCTCTTAAGGACATGATAATTACATGTGTGTTTACATGAGAGGATCAACCTATATATATAGCGTGTGTGTTTCTAAGGATTATCATAGCCAGTGCCTCACTAGCCTTTGATTTCACTGCACGTCACTGATTGGTACCTTATTCTCCAGGTAACATAACACAGGAAAGAACTGCAGATGTGTTTTTGAGGAAAACACTGTTAGTGGGTGACTCTATTTTGAGGAATGTGTATTTAGGTGAAAGTAAAGGAGAAGCAAGGGAGGTTAGATGTCTTCCAGGAGCTACTGCTCACAGGGATAAGAATCGTATTTTAAAAATTGTTAAGGCAGCAGGAAAGGGAAGTGAGTTAGATGTGATTGTTCATTTAGGAACAAATGATCTGGCTAGTAATCATGTTGCTGCTGTTCAGAAAGAGTTTTGTGACCTAGGTAATCATTTAGAGACTGTGGCATCAACTCTATCATTTTATGCTATTTTACCTGTGTATGGCCAAGAAGCAGGAAAGATGGAGCGGATAACAACATTTAATTCTTGGTTAGATAAGTGGTGCAGGGAACGAGAATTTGGTTTTATTGGCCATTATAGCTCTGTTTGGAAAGATACTAGGTTATTTAGGAGAGATGGCTTGCATTTGGATGCTAAAGGAACAGAGTATCTGGGAGAGGAGTTCAAATGCTTTATTAGAAATCATTTAAACTAATAAAGGGGGGTAGCATTAATATATCCAGCTTCCCCCCACAGCATGCCAAAACTGTTAGGCCAAGTAACAATTCTAGAGATTCTAGTAGAAAAATTATTTGTGCAATGAGCACAAATGCTCACAGCTTAGGAAATAAATGATCTGAACTCATTTCAATAATGACTAGGGACAACTTGGATTTAGTAGCTATAACAGAAACATGGTACAATGATTTGCATGACTGGGACATAGTCATACCTGGATACAGGTTATTTAAAAAGAACAGAGTAGGAAAGAAAGGTGGAGGAGTTGCTCTGTATGTAAATGAAAATATAAAGGTAACTGAAATTGTAGGAACAAATGATGAGGTAGAAAGTATTTGGGTGACTTTGGAAATTGGAGATAAAAATGTGTTTAGAATAGGGGTTGTATATAGGCCTCCATTGCAGGATGAAAATCTGGACAGTCTGTTATTAGAAGAAATAACCAAAATGACCATGAAGGGTAAGGTTATAGTACTGGGGGACTTTAATTTGCCATATATAGACTGAAAGATTCCTTCTGCTAGATCAGCTAGAAGCAGGTATATTCTTGAATCTCTGCTAGGGGAATCACTTGAGCAATTAGTTAAGGAACCAACTCGTAAGGAAGCTATATTAGATCTAATACTTACAAACAGTGATACAGTTTCAGATGTGTCTGTAGTTGAGAACCTAGGATTCAGTGATCATCAATCTGTTTGGTTTAGTATTTATGTGCAGGAACTGTCCACCCTGACTAAAACAAAAGTTTTAGACTTTAGGAAGGCAGATTTTTCATTAATGGGAGAATACCTAAAAAAACTATTTAAAAGGGAAAACTCTTATTACAGGGGTTCAAGAACAGTGGGAATTTGTGAAAGGTGCCATTTTAGATGCAACCGCACACTGTATTACACATGTCTGTAAAAGTAAAAGAAAGCAGAAACCAATTTGGTTTTCCAAAGAAGTAGCACATGCTGTAAAGACAAAAAAGATAGCTTATAAAAATTACAGACACACACAAGCCAATGATGATATGAAAATATGGAGACTCCAACAAAAAAAGACTAAGCAGTTAATTAGGAAGGTTAAAGCTCATGCAGAAGAGACAATAGCACAGTGAGTAAAACATGGGGACACAACATTCTTTAGATATATCAGTGGAAGAAGAAAAAATAAAGTAGGAACAGTAAAATTGAAATCAGTTGATGGTAGAATAATAGAAGGAGATAAGCAGATTGTGAAGATAGAATGTCTACATTTAGGGATGCTACCACAAACAGAAACAAGCTTAACAGTAATCTTTTTACAGATGATGAGGTTTTGTTAGCATTATCAAAAATAAATGTCATAAAGGCAGTGGGTCCTGATAATATTCATCCAAGGGTTTTAAAAGAACTTCGATCAGTGCTAACTGTCCCATTAACTGATCTGTTTAATCAATCACTTTTAACAGGAGCTGTCCCAGATGATTGGAGAATAGCAAATGTAATACATCTTCATAAAAAGGGCAGTAGAGAAGAATCTGGTAACTACAGGCCAGTTAGTTTAACTTCAGTAGTAGGGATATTAATAGAAAGCCTCTTAAAAGAAAAAAGTATGACTTACATAAAGACAAACAATTTAGAGGACCAAAATCAGCATGGTTTTATTTCAGGGAGATCATGTCAGACTAATCTAACTGACTTCTTTGATTATGTAACAAAAGTATTAGACAAGGGTGGAGCAGTTGATGTAGCATATCTAGATTTCAGCAAAGCATTTGACAACGTCCCACACAATAAACTAATTCACAAACTGTATCTCCTTGGTCTACATTCAAAAATTGTGAACTGGGTGGAATGCTGGCTTAAGTGTCCTTTCATCCGGGGGAATGGTCTCTCCATCCCGAGGTGTTTGCAACAGGTGGGGGACACCAGAGATAGATCTCATGGCGTCCCGGCTCAATTCCAAGCTACCCAGATTGGGTCACGGTCCAGGGATCCTCAGGAGGAGCTAATAGATGCATTAGCAGTGCCTTGGAAGTTCAATCTAATTTACATTTTTCCGCCATTACCACTTCTTCCCCATGTAGTGGCCTGCATCAAGTAGGAGCAGGCATCAGTGTGTCATGTTCCATCTGGGTCAGTATGTCTCTTTTAGAAACATCACCGTGTTCCCTATTTAATTCTCCTCCTCCCTCTCCTCTATGCTAGGTAATTTGCTTAGATAGGTGTAAACCACCTCAGAGGGAGCATCTGCTACCTAGCCTTTGTATCCTGAGCTTTTCCCTAAAGTGCAACAAATACTCCTCAGTTTTTTTCTGAAAATAAAAACATAAATTTTGCTTACCTGATAATTTAATTTCCTTCTGTATGAGGAGAGTCCACGGCATCATTCCTTACTGTTGGGAAATACTGAACCAGGCCACCAGGAGGAGGCAAAGACACCCCAGCCAAAGGCTTAAATACTCCCCCTACTTCCCTCATATCCTAGTCATTCTGCCAAGGGAACAAGGAACAGTAGGAGAAATATCAGGGTATAAATGGTGCCGGAAGAGAAAAACAAATTTTGGTCCACCCATCGGAGAATACAGGCGGGAGCCATGGACTCTCCTCATACAGAAGGAAATGAAATTATCAGGTAAGCATAATTTATGTTTTCCTTCTTAATAGAGAGTCCACGGCATCATTTCTTACTGCTGGGGAAAACTACACCCAAGCTCTAGAGGACACTGAATGATAATAGGAGAAGTAAAGGAAAGGCAGACCCTAATCTGAGGGCACCACAGCCTGTAAAACCTTTCTCCCAAAAGCTGCTTCAGCCGAAAAAAAACGTCAAATTTGTAGAATTTTGGAAAAGTATGTAAGGAGGACCAGGTAGCCGCCTTACAAATCTGATCCATAGAGGCCTCGTTCTTAAAGGCCCAAGAGGAAGCCACCGCTCTAGTGGAATGAGCCGTAACCCTCTGAGGAGGTTTAAGTGCCGCTGACTCATAAGCTAAGCATATAACACTCCTCAACCAAAAAGATAAGGAAGGCGAAGAAGCCTTCAGAACCTTACGCTTCCCAGAATAGATAACAAACAAGGAAGAAGTTTGCCTAAAATCCTTAGTAGCTTGAAGATAAAACTTCAAAGCTCGAACCACATCCAGATTATGAAGTAAACGTTTCTTTGAAGAAGGAGGATTAGGACATAAGGAAGGAACCACAATCTCCTGATTGATGGTACGATCAGATCACCTTAGGTAAAAAACCCATATTGTGTTTGCCTGCCGACACAATAGCCAAAAGAAAAAGAACCTTCCAGGTCAACAATTTGATGTCAACCGAATGCATAGGCTCACACGGGGCCCGTTGTAAATACTTAAGAACAAAATTCAAACTGGTGGAGTGTTAGATCTAAACACAGGTCTGATCCTAATAAGTGCCTTAACGAAAGATTGCTCATCAGGGAGCTCTGCAAGCCTCATGTGCAGCAAAACAGAAATGGCCAAAATCTGTCCCCTCATGGAACTGGCAGAAAGTCCCTTCTCCAGACCGTCCTGGAGAAAGGAAAGAATCCTGGCAGCATTAACCTTATGTCAGGCTAAACCACGCTCTTCACACCAGAATAAGTAAGCTCTCCACACCTTATGATAGATGCGACGAGTAACAGGCTTACAAGCCTGAATGAGAGTGTCAATAACCCTCTCAGAGAAACCTCTTTGGCTAAGACTAAGCTTTCAATCTCCACACAGTCAGCCTTAGAGAATCTAGATTTTGATGAACAAAAGGACCCTGCTCCAGCAGATCCCTGTGACAAGGTAACTTCCATGGAGGAGATGAGGACATCCCCACCAGGTCCGTGAACCACATCCTTCGCGGCCACAATGGAGCAATCAGTATCACTGTGTAAGGGATGTGCAATTAGTTATGGTTGTTAGTTACAAAATAACCCACTCTGTTTCCACTCAGTTTCACACCAAACCTTCGGTTCTATGATAGTATTTAGAACCAAGTTATGCTGCAGGGTGACTGCAGGCAGTCAAGAGTTATGGAACAGAACACTTGTAAACTACAATAATGTAATTTTGGTGAACACAGGTTAAGTTGGCCTTTTGGGAATAATATACAAGATAAAAGTCTGGAGTCGACAATGTAACTTACTGACAGACGTCCAGGTGTCAGTTATAGCAAAGGAGAACATTTGCTTATAGTATTTGTAAAGCGTTTCAACAGTCTAATGATGAGGAATAAGTAAAGGGTAACTTACAGTTTGTGAGTCAGGTGAGTACTTACAGTAGATGGATTTTTCTTTACCCTGATTCAGACGGTAAGCGGCATTAACTCACATCGGCTGTGCATGAGTAGAGATTGTCGAGTGACGTCATGCGTAGCGGTCAGGAAGGACAGCTGATACTGAGTACAGGAGCTGCTGTGAGAAGGAATCCCTATAACTTGCAGTTATAAAGTACTTCGGTTCAACGTAATTGAGAGGCACAAAACAGAAAGGCTATTGAAGGTAACCAATAGTTCATTACTGAACAGTAACAATGAGTATCTTAGAACATTGGAGAATATCCTCAGGATACAAAGGCTAAGTAGCAGATGCTCCCTCTGAGGTGGTTTACACCTATCTAAGCAAATTACCTAGCATAGAGGAGAGGGAGGAGGAGAATTAAATAGGGAACACAGTGATGTTTCTTAAAGAGACATACTGACCCAGATGGAACATGACACACTGATGCCTGCTCCTACTTGATGCAGGCCACTACATGGGGAAGAAGTGGTAATGGCGGAAAAATGTAAATTAGATTGAACTTCCAAGGCACTGCTAATGCATCTATTAGCTCCGCCTGAGGATCCCTGGACCGTGACCCAATCTGGGTAGCTTGGAATTGAGCCGGGACGCCATGAGATCTATCTCTGGTGTCCCCCACCTGTTGCAAACACCTCGGGATGGAGAGACCATTCCCCCGGATGAAAGGATTGTCTGCTGAGGAAATCTGTTTCCCAGTTGTCCACACCTGGAATGTGGATCACTGACAGCGAGCATTTGTGGGCCTCCACCCACTCCAGAATTCGAGATACTTCCATCATTGCTAGAGAGCGCCTCGTTCCCCCTGATGGTTGATGTAAGCCACCAAGGTTATGTTGTCTGATCGGAATCTGATAAACTGGGATGAACTCAGAAGAGGCCAAGCCTTCAGAGCATTGAAGATCGCTCAAACTTCCAAAATGTTGATCGGGGGGAGGGATTCTTTTCAAGTCCACAGGCCCTGTGCCTTCCTGGCATCCCAAACAGCTCCCCATCCTGCGTCCGCAATCACAATCTCCCAAGATGGTCTCAAGAAGGATGTCCCTTGGGATAGGTGATCTGGACAGAGCCACCAGGAGAGTGATCCTCTCGACCGGTTGTCCAGAGAAATCTGTTGAATGATCGCCATTCCACTGTCTCAGCATGCACAGCTGAAGTGGTCTGAGATGGAATCTGGCAAAAGGAATGATGTCCATGCTGGACACCATGAAACCAATCACCTCTATACACCGAGCCACAGAGGGCCTTAAGGAGGTCTGGAGGGCAAGACAAGCGGAAGTTAGCTTGTAATGTCTCTGGTCTGTAAGGAATATCCTCATGGATATGGAGTCTATTATAGTAACCAGTAATTCCACCCTGGTACTGGGAATAAGAGAACTCTTTTCTAAGTTTATCTTCCACCCATGAGATTGAAGAAGAAACAGAAGATATCTCGAATGGTCTTCTGCCAGACGACAGGATGGTGCTTGAACCAGAATATCATCCAAGTATGGCACTACTGCTATACCTCTGGTTCTGGCCACTGCAAGCAGAGCCTCTAGAACCTTCGTAAAAACTCTTGGACCAGTAACTAGACCACACGGAAGTGCAATAAACTGGAAGTGCTGTTCCATGAATGCAAACCTTAGGAACTTGAAGTGTTCCTTGTGTATTGGAACATGAAGGTAAGCATCCTTCAGATCTATAGTGGTCATGAACTGTCCTTCCTGAACTAAGGGAAGGATGCACCTTATTGTCTCCATCTTGAACAAGGGGACAGATTGGAATTTGTTTAAGCACTTTAGGTCCAGAATCGGGCGGAAAGTTCCCTACTTCTTTGGGCCCACAAAGAGGTTTGAATAGTACACCAGACCTCTTTCTGCAAGAGGTACCAGGACAATGACTCCCAGGGAGGAGAAATCCCTCACGCACCCCAGAAAGGCTTCTCTCTTTTCTGGCCTTCAAGACAGGTTTGATAGGAGGAATCTGCACCTGGGTGGATGAGACTTGAAACCTATCTTGAAACCTCCAGGACCCATGGGTCTTGCATGTCCTCAAACCAAGCATCTGAAAAGAGTGACAGTCTGCCACCTACAAGATCCAGAGCCGGATCGGGGGGGCTTCTTGCTCTGCTTGGATTTATTCCAGGACTGAGCTGGCTTCTAAGTCCCCTTGGATTGCTCAGACTTTGCGGAGGGCTGCTGACGTTGGGATTTATCTGAACAAAAGGAACGTAAATTAGGACCTTGTCCCTTAGGCTTGTTCTTCTTATACTGTGGTAAAAAGGCACCTTTGCCTCCAGTAACCGTGGAGATAATTGTGTCCAGGCCTGGGCAAATAGAATCTTTCCCTTAAATGGGAGGGAAAGAAGTCTCGACTTAGAAGTCATGTTTGCAGACCAGGACTTCAGCCAAAGTGCCCTATGGGCTTGAACAGAAAAACCTGAAGCCTTGGCATTCAGACAAATAATTTGCATATTTGCATAACAAATAAAAGAATTAGCCACCCTTAAGGCCTTAATTCTTTCCTGGATCACGTCGAAGGGACCCTCCACCTCGATCAACTCAAATAAGGAGTCGCACCAGTAGGTAGCCGCTCCAGCAACTGCAGCAACAGCCACTGCCGGTTGAAACAAATATTCTGTATGTATCTTCTTATCCATGGGCTCTTTAAACGAGTTATCCTCAAGCGGGATAGTAGTGCATTTAGCAAGCATGGAGATAGCGCCATCCACCTTGGGGATAGAACCCCACAACTCCAATTGAGAGTCCGGAACCAGGAACAATTTTTTTAAGGTAGAAGAAGGGAAAAATGAAGAACCAATTCTTTCCTATTCATTCTTAATAATGTGCCGCATCTTTACGGGGACCGGAAAAGTTTGGGGTACAACCCTGTACTCCTAGACCTTATCTAATTTAGGAATCAAAGGTTCCTCAGGCAATTTGGGCTCTGGAACCTCTAACGTAGACAAAACTTCCTTCAGCAGAAAGCATAAATGCTCAATCATAAATCTAAAGTCTGGTTCCTCCGCAGTTTGATGCTTAGAGGTAGCAGTTTTCGACCCAGAAGGAGCACCCTCTAAAGTATCAGAGGCATCTTCATCATTGGATAATCTTGGATCAGATAAATCCAATAAGCTAGTAGATGACCCCGGGAAGGATAGCAATATTTGACCTTTCGCTTGCGCTTAGCAGAGCGAGGTAAAGCACTAAAGGCCGCAGACACTGCCATTTGTAACTGCTCAGTAAAGCCTGGCGGTAAAAGGGCCCCTCCAGATGGAGGATTGGAAGTGCTACGGTAAGCTGCATGTATATTTGGAGATGACTGTAGGGTGCGCACCTCACGGAACGGAGACTCCTTAGAGGTGGACGGCTCAGTGGAATCAAACATCTTAACTTTCTCTGACATGATTACTTTATCAAGGCATGTGGAACATAATTGAGCAGGCAGGTATACCGTGGCCTCTTCACAATATAGACAGGTATTAGACTTAGGTAAAGAGAGGGTACCCTCTAACGCATCAGAATTCTCCATAGCTTGCGCTAACAAAGCAGACTATTGATTAATAAGAAAAAACGGCATCTTTATATCCCCAATGGCTGGGGCACTCACCACCTCCTATGACCCAGGCCAAACAGAGAAACAGATTTTTCTCCAGTAAACCGCACAGTCAGAAGAGGAAATAAGTGTGATCACACCCGGTCACATGGTGCGCAATGCAGGACCGCCCCTGCTATAATAGTAAAAATAAAGCGCCAAGCCTCTCACCCTGTATGTTCCAACATCTGCCTGAGCCTCATCTCACACATGTCTCAGCGTAATCAAATAAAACTTATGTGATTAATCCCCCCTGTTCAATAATCCCCCTCCGGAGATATTAACCTTTGATTCCATACAGATAAAAGGAGCCACACTGTGACCCTGTCTTCTTGCGTTAACATATGTGTAAAAAAAATGAAACAATCTTACCAGAATCTATGCCATGGAACAGAAACACAGCCTCTCAAGTTTGACAGTCTTGTAGCATCGCTCCTGACATGGACTTGAGTGATGGAATCAGGCAGAGAAACTCGTCAACACTGATTGATTAGGAGCTGTTAATATGAGTCTGGATGCGTTCGCAGAAAGACTCTCCCTGCATGTCCAGACTCTAACATTCGTCAATGCTCTCACTGAAAGGCTGACAAGACTGCTTAAAACTCCAGTCCCATTAGATACCCTTCATAAGGAACTACTCCGAATCTTCTGACACTTCTCTGCCAACCTCCTGTGATGAAAGGCAAACAATGACTGGGATATGAGAGAAGTAGGGGGAGTATTTAAGCCTTTGGCTGGGGTGTCTTTGACTCCTCCTGGTGGCCAGGTTCAGTATTTCCCAACAGTAAGTAAATGATGCCGTGGACTCTCCTCATATTAAGAAGGAAAACAAAAAGGGAAAGCGCTAAATAAATAGCAGAATGAGAGTGAAAGTAAAACTATAAACACAATCTATGTATATGGTCATACGATTTTACTAATTATAAAAATGCTATTATAAGCGATAAATAAAATGACAAGTCAATCATTGGAAATACATAACGATCAATGTTGTATCAATAAAATAGAATTGTAGCTTTATAAATTATCGTAGCTGCTGCAAAAGTCCCAATAACAAATGGAAAAATAAAATCTCACTGCAGTGGATATAATAGTATAAAACATCTTCTGTTAAAAAAAGAGTTACATTCTCTGACGCATAGTACGGATGATCCTTGTTTCGTAACTGCCAAGAAGTTGGCGTCCTCCGTGTGTTTGTGTCACGTGACTATGAGCATGTGACTCAATCCGGATCTCTGATAGGCGGGTTTTTGTTGTGATTTATGAGGATACCTATAACTCAAAAACCAAAAGAGGGGGGGGGGGGATTTATGAGAATAGCTATATCTCAAAAACCAAAGATGTTAGAAAACTAAAATTTATCATTTAAAATCTTCATTATAAAGTAGGTTTACGTGCCACATTTCTTGCTCCTAACGTCAGGCGTTCTCAAGATATGGATGAATACTCTTTTTTCACATCTGACAGTTGAGTCATAATATATAATTACAATAAATATTAAAGTCATTGTAAACAGAATAATTATAACACATTTTTGATGTGCGAGATGGATGCCCCGCCCACAACTTAGCTGATTGGTGCCCATATACAAGAAACACAGAGATTTAACAAAAACTCATGAAGTTCATGTCAGCGAGTGTACAACCCAAGCGGGCACAAGTCATTGCGAGTGGTTGCGTTTTTCGCTATTTTTTATAAATCACAAATAAAATCCAAACACTTAAATCACAATTATAATTAAACATTTAAATGGCTGTATTTAATTTGAATACAATTTTCACAGTTAAAAGTGTTATTTAAAGTTTATTTATAGAAAAAAAATTTTTATAAAAAATAAAATGGAATATTGAAAAATTTGTCCAAACAGTAAAGAAATGTCACGAAAATAGGTTTCAACAGGTCCAAGGTGTTGAATCTGTAATGTCCAAAAATGATTTGAAAGGCTGCAAAGAAAAGTGTTTTCTGGTTGATTTTAATACTGGTATTAAGGGGACCGTAAAGTGAAAATGAAACTTTAATCATTCAGAACATGTCATTTTACACAACTTTCCAATTCACGTTGTTACCTGAGTAAGCGCAGGAGCAGCCATGCTCTACTTGAAGATAGCTGATGTTTGGTGGCTGCTCACATGGTTTTAGCTAGCTCCCTGTAGTACATTGCTGCTCCAAAAAGGCCAAGAGAATAAAGCTAATTTGATAATAGAAGTAAATGGGATCGATGTTTAAAATGGCTCTCTCTGAATCACGAAAGAAAGAGATTGGGTTTCTGTCCCTTTAACGGTCACATATAAATAGCTGGAGTCTTCATGAAATGAATATAAAAATAGTATAAAAGCCATGCAATGTACTCTGCAAGGGAATTCTGATTGGTTGACAGGAGGACCTATGTTAGCACAATGTACAGGGTTTTGCAAATCAAAAGCAGTACAGATAAAAAACATTTGTCAACCCTGTTAGGTATCTTTAGGACTAGCTGTAAATGGGCGTTTGTGCACTGCTCTAGGCAATCAATTTGAAGCATGCAGTCATATCAGACATTGGGGCATATTTATCAAGGTCTGGCGGACCTGATCCAACATTGCGGATCAGGTCCGCCAGACCTCGTTGAATACGGCGAGCAATGCGCTTCTCGTATTCAGCATTGCACCAGCAGCTCATACTCGATCGGGTTGATTTCCGGCGATGTCTGTCCGCCTGCTCAGAGCAGGCAGACAGGTTCATAACTGCTGTTTCTCGCGAGCCTGCAGGCTCACCAGAAACACGGGGCATCAATCTCCTTTCGGAGCTTGATAACTATGCCCCATTGTATTGTTTAAAAAGATAGATAATCCCTTTATTACCCATTCCCCAGTTTTGCAAAACCAACACAGTTATATTAATATCCTTTTTACTTCTGTGATTACCTTGTATCTAAGCCTCTGCAGACTGCCTCCATATCTTAGTGCTTTTGACAGACTTGCAGTTTAGCCAATCAGTGCTGACTCAAATAACTCCACGGGAGTGAGAACAATGTTATCTATATGGCACACATGAACCAGCGCTAGGCTGACCATATTGCCGCTTTAAGAAGGAACACATATGAAAAATACATATTTGAGGGTTCTTATACAAAACCATTTCTTTAAACAGCCCTGACACGTGTATTTTTCATATGTGTCCCTTTTTAAAGCGGCAATATGGTCAGCCTAACCAGCGCTGACTAGCTAGTTGGGACCGCTACGCTATGCAAAAAAAAAAAAAAAGCTGCAGGGAGGGGGAAGGAGGGAGAGGGGGATCCTAGACATGGAGGGGGAGATTTGAGTGTAGGAACAGTTGTAATCTCGGATGTGGAGGGGGTAAATGAGGGAGGTGGAGGTAGGGGACAGCTAAACTACAGAAAAAATGTTTGTTTTTTTGTTTTGTTTGTTTTTTATATATATAAAAAAAAATACTGCAAACTAGGTACTGGCAGACAGCTGCCAGTACCTAAGATGGTGGCTAATAGGTAGAGGGAGGAGGTTTAGAGAGTTTTTTTGGAGGGATCAGGGAGGTTGGGGGGGGGGGATCCTACACTGCAGAAACTACATTAAAAAAAATAATTAAAAAAAAGTTTTTTTTTTAAAAAAAGCCTTTTATTTTAGTACTGGCAGATAGTGATGTTGCGAATAGTTCGCCATCATTGAGTAAACTTTGACCCTCTACCTCACAGTCAGAAGACACATTACAGCCAATCAGCAGCAGACCCTCCCTCCCAGACCCTCCCACCGCCTGGACAGCATCCATTTTAGATTCATTTGGAAGCTGCATTCTTAGTGAGAGGAGGGACAGTGTAGCTGCTGCTGATTTAATAGGGAAATTGATAGCTAGGCTAGTGTATTCAGTGTCCACTACAGTCCTGAAGGACTCATCTGATCTCTGCTGTAAGGACAGCACCCCAAAAAGCACTTTTTCTCTTGTTACGTGTATCCAGTCCACGGATCATCCATTACTTATGGGATATATTCTCCTTCCCAACAGGAAGTTGCAAGAGTCCACCCACAGCAAAGCTGCTATATAGCTCCTCCCCTAACTGCCATTACCAGTCATTCTCTTGCAAGTCTCAACATAGATAGGAGGTCGTGAGAGTCTGTGGTTTTTTTATACTTAGTTTATTTCTTCAATCAAAAGTTTGTTATTTTTAAATGGCACCGGAGTGTGCTGTTTATCTCAGGCAGTATTTGGAAGAAGAATCTGCCTGCGTTTTTTCTATGATCTTAGCAGACGTAACTAAGATCCAGTTGCTGTTCTCACACATTCTGAGGAGTAAGGTACTTCAGAGGGGGAATGGCGTGCAGGTTTTCCTGCAAATAAGGTATGTGCAGTAAAATATTTTTCTAAGGAATGGAATTGACTAAGAAAATACTGCTGATACCGAAGTAATGTAAGTACAGCCTTTAAATGCAGTGAAAGCGACTGGTACCAGGCTGATTGATAGAGATATATGCTAAGGTATGTGCAGTAATATATTTTTCTAAGGAATGGAATTGACTAAGAAAATACTGCTGATACCGAAGTAATGTAAGTAAAGCCTTAAATGCAGTGATAGCGACTGGATCAGGCTTATTAATAGACATGCATACTCTTATAAGAATGTGTTTTAAAACGTTTGCTGGCATATTTAATCGTTTTTTAACATATGTTTGGTGATAAAACTTATTGGGGCCTAATTTTTCCACATGGCTGGCTTAAATTTTGCATAGAAACAGTTATAGGGAAGGTAATCCACAGCTCAGCTGTGGCAGTTTTGTTGTGTCTGTTTAAAAAAATGTCGTTTTTTTTTTTTTTTATCTGTTTTTTGCATTAAGGGGTTAATCATCCATTTGCAAGTGGGTGCAATGCTCTGTTAACTTATTACATGTACTGTAAAAATTTCGTTTGATTTACTGCCTTTTTTCACTGTTTTTCAAATTTTGACAAAATTTGTTTCTCTTAAAGGCACAGTAATGTTTGTTATATTTGCTTGTTAACTTGATTTAAAGTGTTTTCCAAGCTTACTAGTCTCTTTATTAGTTCTAACATGTCTAACATAGAGGAGGCTCTGTGTTTATTATGTTTAAAGCCATGGTGGAACCCCATTTTAGAATGTGTACCAGATGTACTGATTTCATGTTAAACAATAAAGATCATTTTTTGTATTTAAAAACATTATCACCAGAGGATTCTGTCGAGGGGGAAGTTATGCCGACCAACTCTCCCCACGTGTCAGGCCCTTTGACTCCCGCTTTAGGGACTCACGCTCAAATGGCGCCAAGTACATCAAGGGCACCCATAGCGTTTATTTTACCAGAGGATTCTGTCGAGGGGGAAGTTATGCCGACTAACTCTCCCCACGTGTCAGACCCTTTGACTCCCGCTCCAGGGACTCACGCTCAAATGGCGCCAAGTATATCAATGGCGCCCATAGCGTTTATTTTACAAGACATGGCAAAGGTTGTGTATAATACACTGGCAGCAGTATTAGTCAGACTACCT
The DNA here is from genome assembly GCF_027579735.1 of Bombina bombina. Lineage (NCBI taxonomy): Eukaryota > Metazoa > Chordata > Amphibia > Anura > Bombinatoridae > Bombina > Bombina bombina. The sequence goes on from NC_069502.1 coordinate 1,194,273,365, forward strand.
GAAATTAAAGGAAAGCAAAACAGCTCTGGGGGTAGATACAGAGCATACAGACGCTTTAAGAACCATGTCTGATACTACCTCACAATATGCTTAGTCTGTGGGTGATATTTGTGACTCAGGGAAGATGATTTAACCTGATTCTGATATTTCTACATTTAAAATTTATGCTTGAGAACCTCCACTTGTTGCTCAGGGAGGCTTTAGCTGCTCTGAATGAATCTGTACAATTGCAGTGCCAGAGAAATTGTGTAGACTGGATAAATAATATGCAGTGCCGGTGTGTACTTATGTTTTTCCAATACCTAAAGAGGTTTACTAAAAATTTTCATAAGGAATGGGATAGACCAGGTGTGCCGTTCTCTTCCCCTCCTATTTTTTAGAAGAATGTTTTCTAATAGTTGCCACCACACGGGACTTATGGCAGACAGTTCCTAAGGTGGAGAGAAGAGTTTTTACTCTAGCTAAGCGTACCACTACCTCTGGCGAGGACTGTTGTGCTTTTTTAGATCCAATGGATAAAAAATGTTTATTCAACAAGGTTTTATCCTGCAGCCCCTTGCACGCATTGCTCCTGTCACTGCTGCTGCGGTGTTCTGGTTTGAGTCTCTTGATGAGGCTTTACAGGCTCCATTGGATGAATATATTTGACAAGCTTAGAGCACTTAAGCTAGCCAATTCCTTTGTTTTCTGATGCCTTTGTTCCTTTGACTAGACTAACGGCTAAGAATTCTGTTTTTTACTATACTGGCGCGCAGAGCGCTATGGCTTATATCATGGTCAGCTGTCGTGACTTTAATAAATAAGCTACTTAACTTCCCTTCAAGGGGCAGACCCTATTCAGGCCTAGTTTGAAGGAGATTATTACTTATATCACTGGAGGAAAAGATCATGCCCTTCCTCAGGACAGGTCCAAATCAAGGGACAAAAAAGGCCTAATTTTCGTGCCTTTCGAAAATTCAAGGCAGGTGTGGCATCAACTTCCTCTAAGGCAAAATAAGAGGGAACTTTTGCTCAGTCCAAGGCGGTCTGGAGACAACCGGACCTGGAACAAAGATAAGCAGGTCAAGGAGCCTGCTGCTGCCTCTAAAACAGCATGAGGAACGGACCCCTATCTGGTAACGGATCCTATAGGGGGCAGACTTCATTCTTCACCCAGGCGTGGGCAAGAGATGCCCAGGATCCCTGGGCATTGGAAATTATACCCCAGAGATATCTTCTGGATTTCAAAGCTTTCCCCCCCCAAAAAAGGGGAGTTTTTGCCTTTCACATTTATCTGCAAACCAGATAAAGAAAGAGACATTCTTGCATTGTGTACGTGACCCATTCAGTTTCCAATAGAGGAACAGGGACACAGTTTTCCTCAAATCGGTTTGTGGTTCCCAAGGAAAGGAAACCTTCAGACCTATTTTGGATCTAAAAGATCTTAAACAAATTCTTTAGAATTCTATCATTTAAGATGGAAACTATTCGTACCATCTTAACTATGATCCAGGAGAGTCAATAGAGGACTACAATGGATTTGAAGGATGCTTAGCCTCACATTACGATGCATAAAGATCACCATCGGTTTTTCAGGTTTGCCTTTCTAGACAGGCATTACCAGTTTGTAGCTCTTTCCTTTGGGTTAACTACAGCCCATAGAATCTTTATGGAGGTTCTGGGGTCACTTTGGCGGTCCTTAGGCCGCGGGGCATAGAAGTGGCCCCTTATTTAGACGACATCCTGATACAGGCGTCAAACATCCAAGTTGCCAAGTCTCATACGGACGTAGTACTGGCATTTCTGAGATCGCATGGGTGGAAAGTGAACAAGGAAAGAGTTCTCTATCCCCAATATCAAGGGTTTCCCTCCTAGGGATTCTGATAGATTTTGTAGAAATTAAAATTTACCTGACGGAGTCCAGGTTGTCAAAGTTTCTAAATTTCTGCCGTGTTCTTCATTCCATCCGCGCCCTTTGGTGGCTCAGTACATGAATGTAATCGGCTTAATGGTAGCGGCAAGGGACATAGTACCGTATCCACGCCTACATTTCAGACCACTGCAACTATGCATGCTCAGCCAGAGGAACGGGGATTACACAGATTTGTTCTCCTGTTAAATCCGGACCAAGAAACCAGAGATTCTCTTCTCTGGTGACTATCTCGGGTCCATCTGTCCAAGGGTATGACCTTCCGCAGGTCAGATGGGACAATTGTTACAACAGATGCCAGCCTTTTAGGTTGGGATACAGTCTGGAACTCCCTGAAGGCTCAGGGATAGTGGACTCAGGAGGAGACCCTCCTTCTAATGAATATTCTGGAACTGGGAGCGATATTCCATGCTCTTCAGACTTGGCCTCAGTTAGCAACTCTGAGGTACATCATATTTCAGTCGGACAATATCACGACTGTGGCTTACATCAACCATCAAGGGGGAACAGAAGTTCCCTAGCAATGTTAGAAGTCTTAAAATAATTCACTGGACAGAGACTCACTCTGTTGAGAACTGGGAGGCAGATTTTCTAAGTCGTCAGACTTTTCATCCGGGGGAGTGGGAATTCCCTCCGGAGGGGTTTGCACAAGATCAAGCAGGAGAGTGCTTTGGTGCTTTTGACAGCGCCTGCGTGGCCACGCAGGACCTGGTATGCAGATCTGGTGGACATGTCATCCTTTCCACCACGGTCTCTGCTTCTGAGACAGGACCCTCTACCTCAGGGTCTTTTCAACCATCTAAATATAACTAATCTGAGTTGGACTGCCTGGAGACAGAACGCTTGATGTTATCAAAGCATGGCTTCTCCGAGTCAGTAATTGATACCTTAATACAGGCATAAAAGCCTGTCTCTAGGAATATTTAACATAAGATATGGTGTAAATATCTTATTGTTATGAATCCAAGGGTTACTCATGGAGTAAAGTCTGGATTCCCAGGATATTATCTTTTCTCCAAGATGATTTTGAGAAAAGGGTTGTCAGCTAGTTCTTTAAAAGGACAGATTTCTACTCTGTCTATTCTTTTGCACAAGCGTCTGGAAGGTATTCTAGACGTTCAGGCATTTGGTCAGGCTTTGGTTAGAACCAAGCCTGTGGTTAAAAATGTTGCTCCGCCATGGAGCTTAAAGCTGGTTCTTAAGGTTCTTCAAGGAGTTCCATTTGAACCTTTTCATTCCATAGATATCAAACTTCTATCTTGGAAAGTTCCTTTTTGGTAGCTATTTCCTCGGCTCATAGAGTCTCCGAGTTATCTGCGTTGCAATGTGATTCTCCTTATCTGGTTCTCCGTACGGATAAGGTAGTCCTGTGTACCAACCTGGGTTTTTACCTAAGGTGGTATCTAACAAGAATATCACTCAAGAGATTGTTGTTCCATTCTTGTATCCTAATCCTTCTTCAAAGAAGGAACGTCTATTACACAATTTGGACGTAGTTCGTGTTTTAAAGTTTTACTTACAAGCTACTACAGATTTTCATCAAACATTCACCTTGTTTGTTGTCTATTCTGGACAGAGGAGAGGTCAAAGGACTTCAGCAACCTCTCTGTCTTTTTGGTTAAAAAGCATAATTCATTTAGCTTATGAGACTGCTGGACAGCAGCCTCCTGAAGGGATTACAGCTCATTCTACTAGAGCTGTGGTTTTCACTTGGGCCTTTTTTAAATGTGGCTTCTGTTGAACAGATTACAAGACGGAGTCTTGGTCTGCGTTTCATACTTTTTCAAATTTAACAAATTTGATACCTTGCTTCTTCGGAGGCTATTTTTGGGAGAAAGGGTTTTTTACAGGCAGTGGTAACTTCCGTTTAAGTACCTGCCTTGTCCCTCCCATCATCCGTGTACTTTAGCTTTGGTATTGGTATCCCATAAGTAATGGATGATCCGTGGACTGGATACACTTAACAAGAGAAAACATAATTTATGCTTACCTGATAAATTTATTTCTCTTGTAGTGTATCCAGTCCACGGCCCGCCCTGTCACTTTAAGGCAGGTAATTTTTCCATTAAACTACAGTCACCACTGCACCCTATGGTTTTCCTTTCTCTGCATGTTTTCGGTCGAATGACTGGTAATGGCAGTTAGGGGAGGAGCTATATAGCAGCTTTGCTGTGGGTGGACTCTTGCAACTTCCTGTTGGGAAGGAGAATATATCCCATAAGTAATGGATGATCCGTGGACTGGATACACTACAAGAGAAATAAATTTATCAGGTAAGCATAAATTATGTTTTTTCCCTGTGTAATCTAATTGCAGTTGCCTGCCTGCCAGCGTGTGTGTCAGGCTCACAGTGTATACTGTGCCCACGTGCCCAGTGCCACCACTCATATCTGGTGTAGCAGTAGTGTACATTTAAAAAAAACAACACTTTTTTGACTGTGAAATAATAGCAGACAGCTGCCAGTACCCAAGATGGCCGCCAATAAGGCAGATGGGGAGGGTTAGAGAGCTGTTTTGGGGGGGGATCAGGGAGGTTGGGGGCTAAGGGGGGATGCTACACCACAGCATATGTAAATATGCTAAAAAAATTAAAACATTTTTAAAAACCTTTTATTTTAGTACTGGCAGCCTTTCTGCCAGTACTTAAGATGGCGGGGACAATTGTGGGGTGGGGGAGGGAAGGGAGCTGTTTGGGAGGGATCAGGGGGTCTGATGTTTCTGGTGGGAGGCTGATCTCTACACTAAAGCTAAAATTTACCCTGCAAGCTCCCTACAAACTACCTAATTAACCCCTTCACGGCTAGCCATAATACACGTGTGATGCGCAGCAGCATTTAGCGGCCTTCTAATTACCAGAAAGCAACGCCAAAGTCATATATGTCTGCTATTTCTGAACAAAGGGGATCCCAGAGAAGCATTTACAACCATTTGTGCCATAACTGCACAAGCTGTTTGTAAATAATTTCATTGAGAAACCTAAAATTGCGAAAAAATTTAAGTTTTTTTGATCGCATTTGGCGGTAAAATGTTGGCATGAAATATACCAAAATGGGCCTAGATCAATACTTTGGGTTGTCTACTACACTACACTTAAGTTAAAATTAACTCTACAAGCTGCCTACATGCTCCCTAATTAACCCCTTCACTGCTGGGCATAAAACACGTGTGGTGCGCAGTGGCATTTAGCAGCCTTCTAATTACCAAAAAGCAACGCCAAAGCCATATAAGTCTGCTATAATGGCATGTCTGGCACACAGTGTTGGGGCAAGGGTCCATCTGACCACTGATACCTGGTCTGCAAAGCATGGTCAGGGCAGGTATATCACCTACACTGCGCACTGTGAAGCAGGCGTAACCCTTAGACTACCTGATTGATACAACATCATACCTGATGTTTTAAAGCACGTTATTCCAAACAATTTAGGAATGTTAGGTGATTTATGACCTTTATGGATTAAAACCAGACTCTGCATCAACTACGTAATTTTCCATGGGAGTTTTGCCATGGATCCCCCTCCGGCATGCCACAGTCCAGGTGTTAGTCCCCTTGAAACAACTTTTCCATCACTATTGTGGCCAGAAAGAGTCCCTGTGGGTTTTAAAATTCGCTTGCCTATTGAAGTCTATGGCGGTTCGCCCGTTCGCGAACTTTTGCGGAACCGCGTTCGCTGTTCGCGAACCCAAATTTTTAGGTTCACGACATCACTACTGGCAGACTTTCTGCTATTACTTAAGATGGGGGTGACCATTGTGGGGTGGGGGAGGGAAGAGAGCTGTTTGAGAGTGACTAGGGGTAGGATCAGGGTGCGCAGCTGCATTTAGCGCCCTTCTAATTACCAAAAAGCAATGCCAAAGCCTGCTATTTCTGAACAAAGGGGATCCCAGAAAAGAATTTACAACCACTTGTGTCATAATTGCACAACCTGTTTGTAAATAATTTCAGTGAGAAACCTAAAGTTTGTAAAAAAGTTAACAATTTTTTTTATTTGAGCGCATTTGGCGGTGAAATGGTGGCATGAAATATACCAAGATGGGCCTAGATCAATACTTTGGGTTGTCTACTAATAAAATATATATAGTTTTGATAGGTAAACATAAAAAAGGCTCTATTTCTGTTTAAATGTAGTGATGGTAAAAATGCCCTGGTCTTTTGGATTAGTTTTTGTCTGAAATGCCCAGTCCTTAAGGAGTTAAAATCACATGCCCTATCTGAATCATAAAAGTTTAACTTTGACTAGACTGTCCCTTTAAGTACACAATTTGAGTTCAAACCTTGGAACAAACTCATTTTTCAGAAGTATTTTACAGCAAAAGCATGAAAAATAAATGATTAATATCTTATAATGTCATATTTTTCATCTGTTAAACATGTTATGGGGGATATAATTTGAAGCTCATTGTGGGTCGCTATATCTGTTCCCTGCATGTCTGCTTATGGTCTCAACAGATTATGTCCTACCTTCTGTTTTTAGGTCATTGATCCCAAAACTCAGTTCAACAAATGGGCACCATGCAATGTGGAAGGCCGGACTAAATAGACGCACTTGGGGGAAGAGGACACCAAATGTATAGGATACAGCAAAAACATGCAAAGGTGACAAAAGATTGTGTAGCAATGGCACCAAAAAAATCTCAAAACATCCAACACAGGGACCTGAAACCCCAAAATTGTATTTCCTGATTTAGACAGAGCGTGCAATTTTAAAACTACTTTCCAATTTACTTCTATTATCAATTTTGCTTCATTCTCTTGGTATCCTTTATGGAAAGTGCAGCAAAGCACTACTGGGAACTAACTGAAAATATTGGTAAACCAATTAGAAGATGCATTAGTGTGCAGCCACCAATCAGCAGCTAGCTCCCAGCTCCTTAACCTACATAGGTATCCTTTTCAATAAAGGATGCCAAGAAAACAAAGCAAATTAGATTAAAAAGTTGTGCTGACCTGAATCCCTTGTGATATCTGTGCTGACTAATAAGCAGCCTGTCAGTCAGTCTCCAGCACTAATACCCTTATGGACCTGAAAACTGGGTACCATGATCTGTACAAGTCAGGCATTGGAAAAAGAATCAATAAGGCCACATGAACAATAAAACGCTAGATTAGAGGTGGAGTGCAATTCTTGCACATGCAAGATGGTGCCTCAGAAAGTGTGCAAATAAAAAGATTGAGCATATTTAGTGAATTGAAAAATTGTTTAAAACTGTGTGCTCTATCTGAAAAATTAAAGTTTAATTTTAGTTTCCCTTTAAGATTCATTGAAATAGAATAGCAAAGAACTATAAACAATAAAACTTAGTGCTAAAGCGTTAAGCGGCATGAGTTTTACTACACACTACCATAGATGTCTATTGTGTGAAGGATTTAGCGCCCACTAGGTCATCGATTAAGCAATAATAATGTAATATGAGCCCAAAAATAGAAGTGGCATAGACTGAGCTCGAGCTCAATGTATATTTTTGCACTCCACTTGTAATTTCGCCCCAAATTGATAAACAATAGGGCATCTTGTAATTCACTCACTGTTTTTGGCAGGTACTAAATGTGCATGTGTAAAACAGACCATAGACCAAAGGTCCAGCTTAAAATACCAATAAATACAGAATTTCTAATCCACTTAAAGAGGTGATATAGATTTGTATTTACTAATCCATACTGTACAGGGAAAGAAACATAAATAATAATCAGTGTGCATAACTAAACAAACATGGCTCCTTTTACCTTTTTATGTTAAAAAAATCTCTGTGCCCCCAAAATGCACCCAGATGATAATGACTGTAACCTTGTGCTGTAGTATCCAAGACCATACCTTTTATGGGTGTGTGATAAAATGAATGGCCATTACAAGTCAGCTCTCTGGTTAATTTTTAAAATGGGCCCCAAGGACCCCAAACTACAGTGTAGTGTAATTATTAATACAAAAAATTGTTAGCATTTTTTTTAAATAACTGCAAGAAGCAGTTATGGTGGGTTTAAGTTGGCGGGTGTGGGGTGTTAGAAAAAAAAACGCACTGAAAAGTGCCTTTACATTGTGGACTATGGGGAACCGTGTGTTCCCTGTAGATATAAATGTATATGCTTATATACATATATACAGTGGGTATTGAAAATAATTACCCCTTGAACATAATCACATTTTGTTGCTTTGCAGCCTGAAATAAAGACACAGTTTTTGTTTATCCACATGTAATTACTCAGTGCATCCAAGTGAAAGATATAACACCAACATGTCAGGCAAAAATAAAGACAATTCAAAAACAGAATCACTGAGTTGGACAAACGATCACCCCCTCCTAATATTACTTGTAAACTCAATCAGGTATAACTAATCATCTTCTCAATGGCACAAATAAAGCCATTTGACTTTCACCTGTGATCAGCTGTGGACATATTGATTAGCTCAGCAGAAAAAGGACTTTCCTGGAGCATCTCAGTCCCTGGTAGTGCAACTGAAGCAAACAATCAACTATGGGTGGCAAGGCACTGTCAAAAGATCTCCGGGATAAAGTCAGGAGATGGATACAAGAAAATATCAAAGGCTTTATCAATGACTTGAAGTACAGCGAAGCCTATTATTAAGAAGTAGAAGGTATTTGGTACAACACAGACCCTCTCTGGATCAGGACGTTGCTACAAACTGGATGAAAGAGCCAGGAGGAAACTGGTCAGAGAGTCTACCAAGAGACCCACATCAACTCTGAAGCAGTTGCAGGAATTTATGATAAAGAGTGGTCATTGGGTGCATGTGGCAACAATATCACTAATTCTCCACAAATGTGGCTTGTATGGGAGGGTTGCAAGAAAAAAGCCACTCCTCAAGACAGGCCACATGCAGTCACGACTGATCTTTGCCATAACACACCTAGGAGATTCTTAGACCATGGAAAAAGGTGTTATGGTCAGATGAGACTGAAATTGAATTATTTGGCCTCAACACCAAACGATATGTCTGGAGGAAATCCAATACAGCTCACCATCCAAATAATACCATACCTACAGTAAAGGATGGAGGTGGTAATATCCTGTTATAGGGGTGTTTCTCTACAGCAGGCACTGGAGCACTTGTCAGGATAGAAGGAATAATGGATAGGGCAAAATACCGTCAAATTCTTGAGGAAAATCTGCTGCCTTCTGCCAGTAAGTTGTCAATGGGAAGAAGGTTTACCTTCCAACATGACAATGACCCAAAGCACACAGCAAAAATGACCACACACTAGTGGTTGAAGGAGAAAAAGGTGAATGTCCTTGTATGGCCTAGTCAGAGCCCATACTTAAACCCCATTGAATATCTGTGGCATGACTTGAAGACTGCAGTCCACAAAAGGTCACCATCAAATGTAACGGAACTGGAACAGTTCTGCAAAAAGTTAGTTTAGACATATTCCAACAGACTAAAGGCTATAATTAAAGGTGGGTCAACAAAATACTGACACAAGGGGGTGATCCTTTTTCCAACTCAGTGATTCTGTTTTTCAATTGTCTTTATTTGTGCCTGACATGTTGGTGTTATATGTTTCACTTGGATGTTATAAGTTGCACTGAAAAATTACAACTGGATAAACAAAAACTGTGTCTGTCTTTATTTCAGGCTGCAAAGCAACAAAATGTGATTATTTTTAAGGGGGTGATTCTTTTCAATACCCATTGTATTTATGCGTTAATATGTGTATATATATATATATATATATATACATATAAACACATAAATATATATTTATATATTCATATACATATATATATATAATTCAATTTGCTGCCCATTGTTGTGCGACTTACCCCCTTTCACTGGGTGACTTACCCCCTTGTTCTTTTGCCATAAGACACGCCGTGTCGTGTCTCATGGCATAAGAACAATGCTCCCATTGGAGCCTATGGAAGCGCTCTCACATGCACCTAACTTGTAATACCAGCGCACATTTGTGTGCACTGGTATTACTGAGTGGAGCACAAATATTGAGCTTGTGAAAACAATATTTTTTGCTCCACTTGTAATCTAGCTCTTAAACTTATAGAAAGGTCAAAACTGAAATGTGCCTGGGTTTTATTAGAAGCATTTTTGTAATTTGCAAAAGGCTGCTATTACTGTTTGTCAGTGGCATATGCACATATTCTGTCAGGGTCCATGCATCAGTATTCAAGCTCAGAGAGCTGGTGGTGGTTTGTGTTGTGCCTGTGAAGACATCATTTGTATCACAGAATCCACTGCTGACTCTCTGACATGATGCACGGGCACTCACAGCATATGTGCATATGTCGCTGTTAAAACAGTAATAACTTATTAGAAGCTTTTCTGCTAATGGAAGTATATTGCAAATGTGCTTCTATTTAAAACTGAAATGCTGTTCTATCCCTTTATGTCTGAAAGACCCAGCAGCATACTGTGCAGTGATTTTATGCTATTTTAAGGTGTTTTACAAGACAGATTGAGTTGGCGGCTTACTTGTCTAAGTAAATGTATCAAGCATTAGTTGAAAGAAACCTAAGAACTTTGTCTTTTCTAACAGCATTGTAAGTGCATAGTCCAATAAACCCACTAAGTGCCTTCAAGAATTATTTTGAAACAAAATAAATAAACTATGCTTGAACTTTGTACTTTTTGGTACAAGTTTAACTTCATATTTTGCTATGGCACTGTACATTAAAAGGGACAGTGAAGTCAAAATTAAACTTTCATGATTCAGATAGAGCAGCAATTTTAAGCAACTATCTAATTGACTTCCATTATCAATGTTTCTTCGTTCTCTTTTGATCTTTATTTGAAAAAGCAAGAATGTAAGCTTAGAAGCCAGCACTTTTTTGGTTCAGGACCTGGATAGCACCTGGGTGGCTAAATTTAGCCATCAATCCGCAAGCGCTACCCAAGGTGCTGAATCAAAAATGTTCTGGCTTATTTATATTCCAGCTTTTTCAAATAAAGATACTAAGAGAACAAAGAACAATTGATAATAAGAGTAAATTAGAAAATTGCTTAAAATTGCAAACTCGATCTGAATCATGAAAGAATAAAATTTGAGTTTCATATCCCTTTAAATAGAATTTTTATTGAGTACATTAAATACACTTTTTCTGGCACACTTTATAGAAGAATTTTACTTAAAGGGACAGTATACACCAATTTTCATATAACTGGATGTAATAGACACTACTATAAAGAATAATATGCACAGATACTGATATACAAATCCAGTATAAAACTGTTTAAAAACTTACTTAGAAGCTTCCAGTTTAGCTCTATTTAAAAGGTTACTGGAACACCCACTGCAAGTGGGAAAAAGTAGACACTCCCCCTTCCTTTGCATATGAAAATACTTTTTACACAAACAGGAGCAAGCTGGAGTAGGTATACGTCAGTATTCTCCTAAAACTTTGGGGCTTGGTTAGGAGTCTGAAAATCAGAGCAATTTTTATTGAGTACATTAAATACACTTTTTGTGGCACACTTTATAGAAGAATTTTACTTAAAGGGACAGTATACGCCAATTTTCATATAACTGGATGTAATAGACACTACTATAAAGAATAATATGCACAGATACTGATATACAAATCCAGTATAAAACTGTTTAAAAACTTACTTAGAAGCTTCCAGTTTAGCTCTGTTTAAAAGGTTACTGGAACACCCACTGCAAGTGGGAAATAGCAGACACTCCTCCTTCCTTTGCATATGAAAAGACTTTTTACACAAACAGGAGCAAGCTGGAGTAGGTATACGTCAGTATTCTCCTAAAACTTTAAGGCTTGGTTAGGAGACTAAAAATCAGAGCAATGGTATTTAAAAATAAGCAAAACTATACATTTAAAAAACCTAAAAAAAAAAAAAAACCTGTGTGGGCTATATAAATAGATCACCTACAAAACATTTTATGGAAAGGAAAATCTAATGTATAATGTCCCTTTAATAATGTACATTTTCTTTCTTTTCTGTATTCTTAATAAACATTTGACTGTCTACTATTAATACAATTTTTACTTCATACTTCCAATAATATTTTTACTGAACACTTTATTTTATGTGTCTCTTCAACAGAAATGTAGGGAACAGCCCTTTAATAGTAATGGTGCCCTTAGTATGGTGTCAGATAACAGCTGTCAAACACAGTTCCTCTAAATTGCAGCTCTGTTTAAATATGAAGCATTAAATAAAGGGAAAGCAATATGTGCTATATCTAGAGGATAAAATAAAATATTATGGAAAAGTTAGATTTCTGAGCCAAAGCTTATATTAAGCATCTGCATGCCATTCAAAGCTAACGTCTATGTTCTAAGGGTCGAGCCTCTTGATGCTAACTATAGATTGCGAAAAACACTTCCAATTGTAAAAAAAATAAATAGCTGCCACAATAAAATCCTGCTGAATGTTGCAAATAAAGCATCTGTGAGTCTCCCCTGCCCTTTTTTTTATGGAATGGCTTTCTTTGCAAAGACTCCAACGCATATGGCAATAAAAAAGGTACTTAAAAGAGGTCATTATGGCTCTATCTGCGCTGCTGGCAGTGATCGCTCAGGTTATAAATACAGATTTGAAGAGAAAATGGAATAAAAACTAAACTATATCAGTACTGAAGAAGCTACAAGGTTTATACATAGTATGAAGTTACTGAGAGATTCTCCAGCACTGGTTGGGTCAAGAGATACAACACACCATTAATGCTATGTTCATCTTTGCTGGCATTATCCTCCGAGGTTTAATGTTAATGTCTGTCTGGTCTGCTGGTTTTTCTCCATATTGGCGCCTGCTCTGCTGAGCACAACACCTGCTAGCCATATGTACAGCTAAATTCACCCAAGGACATTTCTACTGCTGGCACAGAGACGATTGTTCATGTGCCGTAATGTAACAGGGAAATCATGTAGACTTTACACTTGTCCTGTGCCAGTGGATAATACCGCATATTCAAGTGTTTGCAGAACATCTCACTAAGTAATTGCTGAAGATACAAAACCTAAGTGGATATTTAATTCCTAAAAATGGCGTCATGCATTTAAACAACATATTGTAAACATTAGAGAAGAGTGATTTGTAAAGCATCTTAACAAGGATGGGCCTAGTAGAGTCAGCAAGCCCTTCATAGACAAAATTTACCCTACCTCTGTCTCAGATGAGGATGAAAACCCTTAATACTATACTCTACAGCATATAACTGTAGCATATTATCACTATCAAACATATACATTTACAAGTTCAGTATAGGGGATAACATATTTACATCAACTAACCGGGGGTGTGTGTAATGAAGCTTTGTATGTCTTGTGGCAGAAAAAGGGCACATACATTTATTTAAAATGTCTTTTTATTATATATATAAGTCCACTTGACCACGAGTTACATGTACTAGGACGGTCACTTTAGTTAGATAAAAATTCACATATATATTGAAAATACACGCATTGAGCAATGATACTTTTTTATTGGACTAACTATACATTTATAAGATGACAAGCTTTCGGAAGAATGTCTTCCTTTTTCAAGTCTGAAGCAATATATATATATATATCCTATATTATAAAAGGCCAAGTGTGTTTGTCCGAAGCTGTCATGCGCAGTAGGACAAGCACACCTGGCCTTAGATTGACAGCTGACACCTGGCTTTACATTTACTCCTTGCGCGTGAGACAGCTGACACTAGACCTCCTCGCACCTCCCTTAAGCAGCAGCGCGTGAGACAGCTGACACTAGACCTCCTCGCACCTCCCTTAAGCAGCAGCGCGTGAAACAGCTGACACTAGATGTCCTCGCACCTCCCTTAAGCAGCAGCACGTGAGACAGCTGACACTAGACCTCCTTGCACCTCCCTTAAGCAGCAGCGCGTGAGACAGCTGACTCCAGACCTGTCACCTGGACCTTTACAGTGGCGCATGAGTAGTTGCGTGAGGATCAGTTTCACCTCCGCAATTTAAGCAGCAGCGCGAGACAGCTGACTCCAGACCCTGGACCTTAACAGTGGCGCGAGTAGTCGCGTGAGGGAGGATCAGTTAGAAGCGTCTGGCTGTCGCGAGGAACGGGTCGGGCTAAGGCACGAGGCTTTAAAAGTTATTAAAAGAGCGCAACACTGCGCTATACCTAACACACATGAATTGCCTGTACAAGTGGAAAATTCATTACTTATGTAAAAAAAAAAATCATAACTGCTGGCTTAATAGGCTCATAAAAGAGCCCAACACTGTGCTATACAGCACATATAAAAAGTCCCTGTATTTTAGTTTTTTTAAAAAGCATAAAAGCTGGCTTAAGAGGCTCATAAAAGAGCCCTACACTGTGCTATAAGCACATATAAGAGGGGAGAGAGAGAGAGAGAGAGAGAGAGAGAGAGAGAGAGAGAGAGAGAGAGGGGGGAGAGAGAGAGGGTGGAGAGAGAGAGGGGGGAGATGGAGAGAGAGAGAGAGAGAGAGAGAGGGGAGAGAGAGAGGGGAGATGGAGAGAGAGAGAGAGAGAGAGAGAGAGAGAGAGATGGAGAGAGAGAGGGGAGAGAGAGAGAGGGGAGAGAGAGGGGGGGGGATATGGAGAGAGAGAGAGAGAGAGGGGGGGGGGGGAGAGAGAGAAAGAGAGAGGGGAGATAGAAAGAGATGGAGAGAGAGAGGAGAGATGGAGAGAGAGAGAGAGAGAGAGAGAGAGAGAGAGGGGAGAGAGAGAAAGAGAGAGGGGAGATAGAAAGAGAGGGAGAGAGAGAGCGCAAAAGAGGGGGGGAGAGAGAGAGAGTGCAAAAGAGAGGGGGGAGACAGCTTAAAAGAGAGGGGGAGAGAGAGCGCAAAAGAGAGGGGGGAGAGAGAGAAAGCAAAAGAGAGTGGGAGGGAGAGAACGCAAGGGGTGGGACCACTGTACTGCAAAAAATGGCCCGTGTGAACGGGCTTTAGGACTAGTATATATATATATATATATATATATATATATATATATATATATATATATATATATATATATATATATATGTGTGTGTATATATATATATATATATATACACACACACACACACATATATAAATATATATATATATATATATATATATATATATATATATATATATATATATATATATATATATATATACACACACACATATATAAATATATATATACATATATACACACAAACACATATATAAATATATATATATATACAAACACACGCACACATACATACAGATATACATTATTTCCTCATTTTTTTAAATGTTCTTTTCCTGTTGATATATTTTGCTACATATTAGAGTTGTACCCCAAGTAGCAGCTAGATAGCATGAAACAGATGGCAGTTTGTCAGTGAGGTGCATTCTACATAATGAGGATTGATACAATGCAATCTCCTTAACGAACCCCAACATTTTTCTTCTGTGATTCAGAAAGGGCATATGATTTAAAAGAAAAAGGTTTCCTATTTAATTCATTATCAAATTTTCTTTATTGGCAAAGGTATTCTTTGTTGAAGAGATATCTAGGTAGGTAGCAAGTGTCTGAAGCACTACATGGCAAGAAATAGTGCTGCCATCTAGTGCCCTTGCAAATGTATACAATTCTTGCAAAACAGCTGTCATATAGCGCTGCAGACACGTGCACGCTCCTGAGTTTACATAAAAAAAGAAAAAAAGAAAAGAAAAACATTTTAATAATGGAAGTAAATTAGAAAGTTGTTTAAAATTGTTTGTTCTATTTGAATCATAAAAAAAAAATGTTTCATGAAAAAAGACAAGCATAAAAATGGAAAGCGTAACTTAATAATTTAAAATAGCAAAGGAAAGGACAATTGGTTTGAGAATGGCATCAACACCAACAGGGTATACAGCCAATCTATGGTGCTAAAGAACAGAGAGGCAGAGCAGTGCTACAGTGGCGACCAGTGCAGTATTGTCGCATGAGACCTAAAGAGAAATAAGAAGCCTTAATCAACAAACCAGGGAAGCATACAAGTTTACTAGGAATAAAGGGAACACAAGAATCAGTCATCTAGTTAACGAAAATGTCAGTACCTTCTGTTTACCGTTAACGGGACATTAAATACTAAGGGCTAGGTTACAAGTGAGGCGCAAACGGTTTTGCGCACGTGATATTGTCCTTTTGCAAGCCTCTTTAATTTCACTGATATTACAAGTTGAGCGCAATCTTGATTTACGCAAGAATTCTTACTGCAATCTCAGAGCTGTGGTTAACTGTTTTCCAAAAATAAAAAGTTGCACAAAACACTTCAAAAATACATTTTCAAAGTACAGTTACAATCAAATTAACAGGGCAAGATTACAAGTTGTGTAGCAAATCAGTTGTGAAAACACTGCGCGCGTTATGGATTTTTTGCATTTGGGGTTGTGCAGGTATTACAAGTCACAAAATAACTTATTTTGTGTGCACGTTAACCCGCATAATCAAAACAGCCAAATCGCGTGCACATTCACGTATTTCCCCATAGAAGTCAATGGAGAAGACAAGTAGAAAAAAAAAAACCTAATCTGTTGCATAAAGCACATGACGTATTCTTCTCGAAAAGTGTACATGAAAATGTTTTTGTAACGGAATATGTACTATTTATTTATAAATAAATATTTCACTATATATGTGATGATTTCTGGACAGATGTATCTATAGTGAGATATGACGAAGCGAGGAGCCTCGAAAAATGCGTCAAGCCACGCCCATCTGTTGTTATGAGAGGACGCTGGTTATCTGGCAGGAGCTGTCACACTGAAGCCGGCTACACTAACAGAGTACCGTTGCCCTGCCACGAATAACTCTCTCTATTGTGTGTTTGTGGAGACTTTTTATCCCCAGACATAACTGACTAACCTCATAATACCACCGGTTTAGGGCTCAACAGAGACGTTCTGATAGATTTTACATACTGCCCTAGTGGATATCCACTGCTGTGGAGGGGTTACCATCAGTCTAGTGGATGCACGAATCTCCAATCTTACATATGCTGGAACATACTTCATACGTTTGAGGTTATACTGTGTGAGTGTGCATTTTTTATTGTACTTTTGATGTATTAAAGTGTCACTATATTTACTACATTTAGATCGTTTGTGCATTTTTCTGTTGCACAGTGTTGCACTCCAGTTCTTTCTGTCTTTTCAGAAACTTCATCACATTCTCTAACCCATGACATTCACACCAGTGGATAAGAAGGATCAGCGGTACATCTTATAAAGACATTATTGGTATCCATTTGTCTATATATGAACTTTTTCCTATTTATTCCTACCCATTTTTAAGGATAACATAGGGTAAGACTGTTCCATATTATTATTATCTTTTTGTGAACTGTATTTATGATTACACTAGTTTGGGACGTGCATTGCACTGGGATGTGCATTGCTATAACAACATATGTTCACATTTTCAAAGTGAACATTTTATAAGTGAGGCATTAGCAATAGAATTATACAAGAATTAAGTGAACATTTTATAAGTGAGGCATTAGCAATAGAATTATACAAGAACTGCACTCACTACTCAGCACAGGGCTGCTTATTAAGACAACATGCTGCCTATTGACATCTGCTGAAGAATTGCACACTACGTCAAGCTAACCCTGTTCTCTCTCCTCTGCTTTCAGGTACGTGAATAGAGACCCTGTCAATCTGCAACTATTAACTGAACTCTGGTGTTTTCTGCTCTCCTGTAACTCTCTTCTGGTACGTGAATAGAGACCCTGTCAATCTGCAACTATTGACTGCACTCTGGTGTTTTCTGCTCTCCTGTAACTCTCTTCTGGTACGTGAATAGAGACCCTGTCAATCTGCAACTATTCACTGCACTCTGGTGTTTTCTACTCTCCTG
The DNA here is from genome assembly GCF_027579735.1 of Bombina bombina. Classification (NCBI taxonomy): domain Eukaryota; kingdom Metazoa; phylum Chordata; class Amphibia; order Anura; family Bombinatoridae; genus Bombina; species Bombina bombina. The sequence continues at coordinate 1,194,291,041 of NC_069502.1, forward strand.
TAACTCTCTTCTGGTACGTGAATAGAGACCCTGTCAATCTGCAACTATTCACTGCACTCTGGTGTTTTCTACTCTCCTGTAACTCTCTTTTGGTACGTGAATAGAGACCCTGTCAATCTGCAAACTATTCACTGCACTCTGGTGTTTTTTACTCTCCTGTAACTCTCTTCTGGTACGTGAATAGAGACCCTGTCAATCTGCAAACTATTCACTGCACTCTGGTGTTTTCTACTCTCCTGTAACTCTCTTCTGGTACATGAATATTTACATAGAGCAAATGATTTTAGTTTGTTAAAGGGACGGTCTAGGCCAAAATAAACTTTCATGATTCAGATAGAGCATGTAATTTTAAACAATTTTTCGATTTACTTTTATCACCAATTTTGCTTTGTTCTCTTGGAATTCTTAGTTGACAGCTTACCTAGGAGGTTCATATGCTAATTTCTTAGATCTTGAAGGCCACCTCTTTCAGAATGCATTTTAACAGTTTTTAACCACTAGAGGGTGTTAGTTCATGTATTTCATATAGATAACATTGTGCTTGTGCACGTGAAGTTATCTGGGAGCAGGCACTGATTGGCTAAACTGCAAGTCTGTCAAAAGAACTGAAATAAAGGGGCAGTTTGCAGAGGCTTAGATACAAGATAATCACAGAGGTTAAAAGTACATTAATATAACTGTGTTGGTTATGCAAAACTGGGGAATGGGTAATAAAGGGATTATCTATCTTTTAAAACAATAACAATTCTGGTGTAGACTGTCCCTTTAATTTAGTCCTACATCTGTTGTACTGTTATCCAATGTCTTATTTCTAATGTTCATTTAATTGCCATGTTCAATCCGTATCAATACTTGCTATTATTCTAAAATTTATAGCTGTCATATTCAATAGTTTTAACCTCCCCCAAATTTTATTGTCTGCTTACTTAACATCTCACCCTAACAAGACAAGAAACTAACTTTCCTATTGGCCTTTCCAATTGGCTTTGATTAGCAATCAACTAAATTTAGTGGACTCAGCTGACTGCCCTCCCTGCATATATTTCACACTAGTTTGGGATATGCATTGCACTGGGATGTGCATTGCTATAACAACATATGTTCACATTTTCAAAGTGAACGTTTTATAAGTGAGGCACTAGCAATAGAATTATACAAGAATTAAGTGAACATTTTATAAGTGAGGCATTAGCAATAGAATTATACAAGAATTAAGTGAACATTTTATAAGTGAGGCATTAGCAATATAATTATACAAGAATTGAACAAGGATGGGGCAAGAAAAAGGCAGGTACTTTTGTAATATGTTTGATATACCTTACTGTTTTCTTATGCAATTGCTACTGTAATACTGTGCCTTGTGTGTTTAACTGGTTCCCTCTTTTGTAAAAATGCCTAATATCTTCATATTCCTTTTTGCTGCCTTTTGTCTCTATAACAAACTACATTATTCAATGACTCCTTCTCCCTCTCCACCTGCACTGTTCATTAGCCCATCTCTCTTAAACTCACCTTTCTTTTGTACTCAAAAACTTTACCTATTACTAAACACTCTCTTTCCCCCCTGCACCTTGTCTCAAAAGCAGTCTCATTACTGCAAATCTGTATCTCATCTCATGTCACTCTCCCTCAAGCTTTTACTAACTGCTGGTGACATCTCCCCTAATCCTGGTCCCAAACAAATGCCTAGCCGTGCACATCCATGTATACCATCCCACAGACTCAATAAACAAAACTCGGACAACCTTACTCACATTCCTTTTGCATCTAAAGCCACTTCCCCTTTCACTTGTGAACTCTGGAACTCTCGCTCTGTTTGCAACAAACTCACTTCTATACATGACCTCTTTATCTCCCACTCCCTCAACCTTCTGGCCCTAACAGAAACCTGGCTCTCTCCCCTAGACACAGCATCCACTGCTGCTCTGTCACATGGGGGTCTCCACTTCAGCCACACTCCTAGGTCTGGTAATAGACAAGGAGGAGGTGTAGGTATTTTACTTTCCTCTCGTTGCACCTTTCAACAAATACATCCCATCACTTCCCTCACATTTTCCTCATTCGAAACCCACATGATTCACTTATTCTCTCCTCTTTCTATACGTGTTGCAGTCATATACCGTCCTCCTGGCTCCTCAACTCAATTTCTAGATCACTTGGCTGCCTGGATACCTTATTTCCTTTCCTCAGACACACCTTCCCTCATTCTTGATGACTTCAACATCCCGCTTGACAATCCCACTGCCTCCTCTGCAAAACAACTTTTGCAACTCACTTCCTCTTTCAGTTTGTCACAATGGACTGATTCTCCCACTCACAAAGATGGTCACTCCCTTGACCTGATCTTTAGCTATCGATGCACTCTCTCAAACTTCACAAACTCCCCCTTTCCTCTTTCTGACCACCATCTCCTTACTTGCAACATATCATCCCTCCCTACAACTCTCCCTCCTTCTGCTTCTCACACCAAACTTCACAGAAGCATTATGTCATTAGATCACCAACTGCTTTTTAATTCCCTCAAACCTCTCCTCTCATCCTTCTCCTCCTTTTCCTGCCCTGACCAATCTATCTGCCACTATAATTCCACCCTTACATCCATCCTTGACAATCTCGCCCCCTCTTACCATAACTCGGAAATCAAACACTCATCCTCAGCCCTGGCATACTCTTCTGACACGATACCTACGCAGATGTTCCCGTACTGCTGAGCGGCACTGGAGAAAATCTAGTTCAGCTGATTTTCAACATTACAAATTTATCTTGAACTCCTACTACTCTGCCCTTAATTTCCATAAGCAACACTACTTCTCTACTCTTATCTCTAATCTTTCTTCAAACCCAAAACATTTGTTCTCCACTTTCAATGCTCTTCTCCGCCCTCCCCCACCTCCTAATACAACTTATCTGTCAGCTCAAGACTTTGCCAACCACTTCAATAACAAAATCAACTCCATCAGAAATGAAATCAAATCTCAACATAATTCCATTCTCTCACTCCCTCAAATGCTCTCAATCAACCACAACCCACATAACCTTAAACTTAGCTCATTCTCCCGTTACGGAGGAAGAAGTTTCGGCACTTATACTGCGCTCTCACCTTACTACCTGTCCCCTTGACCCTATCCCCTCACAGCTACTCCCCTCCCTCTCTGCCCCCCTTCTTCTAAACTCTCCACCCCAATCTCTCTATAACTGTAGACAACTCCATCATTACCCCTACCCCGCATGCCCGATGTCTTGGGGTCACATTTGACTCATATCTTTCTTTAACTCCTCACATTCAGTCATTGGCTAAAGCCTGCTGCTTCCACCTTAAAAACATCTCTAAAATTAGACACTTCCTTACACAAGACACAACTAAGTTTTCAATCCACTCTCTCATTCTCTCCCGCCTCGATTACTGCAACTCTGTCCTCTCTGGTCTCCCCACCTGCTACATAGCTCCTTTACAATCTATAATGAATGCCTCTGCCAGACTCATCTTCCTTATACGTCGCTCTTCATCTGCTGCACCTCTCTGCCAATCCCTTCACTGGCTTCCTCTTGCCTCTAGGATAAAACACAAAATTCTCATTCTGACATACAAAGCCCTCAACTGCACTGCTCCCCCCTATATCTCAGACCTTGTAACATAGTAGATGAGGTTGAATAAAGACCAAAGTCCATCGAGTTCAACCTATACAAATCTAAAATATATACAAAAAGCTCCAGTTAAGCTTAAATAATCCCACTAAAAGGTGACCCATTTAAAACTAGCAATCATATCCATGAATTTTGTTTATAGACAGAAATGTATCCAAATCATTTTTAAATGTATCTAGGGTATTGGCATTCACTACCTCCTTTGGCAATGAGTTCCACACTTTTATTGCTCTCCCTCCCATCCCCTTCGCTCTGCCCACGACCTCCTACTCTCCTCCTATCTTGTCACCTCATCACACTCTCATTTACAGGACTTCTCCAGACTAGCTCCCATCTTGTGGAACTCTCTGCCTCACTCCACAAGACTCTCTTCTAGTTTTAAAAGCTTCAAGTGCTCCCTAAAGACTCTACTGTTCAGGGATGCATACAACCTATGCTAACCTTTCTTTATACCAGTTCCTCTCCTCCATTGCTATCCCCTGAATCCCCTTAGCATGTAAGCCTAAGAGTCCAGCTGTTTGTAGATCACCTTCTTAAGAGCTGACTACAACAGTGCAACTCTTGGCAAGGCCCTCTACCCATTTGATCCCTATAATTGTTTTGTTGTACTCCACCTTTGTTTATAGCTCTGCTGAATCTGTTGGCGCTCTACAAATACCCGATAATAATAATTGATCCTTGTACACCTTACATCTTATATTATATGATAGTGCTGTAATATTACACAGTTTCTTATCATATTCTTTTTATTTATTTTTATCATTAATAGTATTTTAAGTGGCGCTCCAACTATCTGTTATATGTGTTTAGATATCTCGAGATCTATATGCGAATATCCCTTTGAAAATCTATCTGAGATATTGTTTAATGTGCATACGATTGTAATGTAAAATATTTTCAATATCTCTATAGTTAAACATATCTCTATGTCAGTCAATGTAAAATCCCTACGTCTGCTTTTTTTCTAACATCTAAGATCCGTATCTTTGAGCCCTTATAACTTTTTTTGAGCAATATTTTTATAAAATTATTTTTATTAGACAATGTTAATATGAGTGTAACTGTACTTTGTAATGTATTTTTTAAGTTGTTTTTTTTTGCGGAAAACTGTTAAAGGGACACTGAACCCAAATTATTTCTTTTGTGATTCAGATAGAGCATGCAGTTTTAAGCAACTTTCTAATTTACTCCTATTATCAATTTTTCTTCGTTCTCTTTCTATCTTTATTTGAAAAAGAAGGCATTTAAGATATTTTTTTGGTTTACATTTGGACAGCACTTGTTCATTTGTGGGCAAATTTATGCACCAATCAGCAAGAAAAAACAGGTTGTTCAGCAAAAATGGTCCGGCATTTAAACTTACATTCTTGCTTTTCAAATAAAGATACCAAGAGAATAAAGACAATTTGATAATGGGAGTAAATTAGAAAGTTACTTAAAATTGCATGCTCTATTTGAATCATGAAAGAAAAAATACATAATTTATGCTTACCTGATAAATTTATTTCTCTTGTAGTGTATCCAGTCCACGGATCATCCATTACTTATGGGATATATTCTCCTTCCCAACAGGAAGTTGCAAGAGTCCACCCACAGCAAAGCTGCTATATAGCTCCTCCCCTAACTGCCATTACCAGTCATTCGACCGAAAACATGCAGAGAAAGGAAAACCATAGGGTGCAGTGGTGACTGTAGTTTAATGGAAAAATTACCTGCCTTAAAGTGACAGGGCGGGCCGTGGACTGGATACACTACAAGAGAAATAAATTTATCAGGTAAGCATAAATTATGTTTTCTCTTGTTAAGTGTATCCAGTCCACGGATCATCCATTACTTATGGGATACCAATACCAAAGCTAAAGTACACGGATGATGGGAGGGACAAGGCAGGTACTTAAACGGAAGTTACCACTGCCTGTAAAAAACCCTTTCTCCCAAAAATAGCCTCCGAAGAAGCAAGGTATCAAATTTGTTAAATTTGAAAAAGTATGAAACGCAGACCAAGACTCCGTCTTGTAATCTGTTCAACAGAAGCCACATTTAAAAAAGGCCCAAGTGAAAACCACAGCTCTAGTAGAATGAGCTGTAATCCCTTCAGGAGGCTGCTGTCCAGCAGTCTCATAAGCTAAATGAATTATGCTTTTTAACCAAAAAGACAGAGAGGTTGCTGAAGTCCTTTGACCTCTCCTCTGTCCAGAATAGACAACAAACAAGGTGAAAGTTTGATGAAAATCTGTAGTAGCTTGTAAGTAAAACTTTAAAACACGAACCACGTCCAAATTGTGTAATAGACGTTCCTTCTTTGAAGAAGGATTAGGATACAAGAATGGAACAACAATCTCTTGAGTGATATTCTTGTTAGATACCACCTTAGGTAAAAACCCAGGTTGGTACACAGGACTACCTTATCCGTACGGAGAACCAGATAAGGAGAATCACATTGCAACGCAGATAACTCGGAGACTCTATGAGCCGAGGAAATAGCTACCAAAAAGGAACTTTCCAAGATAGAAGTTTGATATCTATGGAATGAAAAGGTTCAAATGGAACTCCTTGAAGAACCTTAAGAACCAGCTTTAAGCTCCATGGCGGAGCAACATTTTTAACCACAGGCTTGGTTCTAACCAAAGCCTGACCAAATGCCTGAACGTCTAGAATACCTGCCAGACGCTTGTGCAAAAGAATAGACAGAGTAGAAATCTGTCCTTTTAAAGAACTAGCTGACAACCCTTTTCTCAAAATCATCTTGGAGAAAAGATAATATCCTGGGAATCCAGACTTTACTCCATGAGTAACCCTTGGATTCATAACAATAAGATATTTACACCATATCTTATGTTAAATTTTCCTAGAGACGGGCTTTTATGCCTGTATTAAGGTATCAATTACTGACTCGGAGAAGCCATGCTTTGATAACATCAAGCGTTCTGTCTCCAGGCAGTCCATCTCAGATTAGTTATATTTAGATGGTTGAAAAGACCCTGAGGTAGAGGGTCCTGTCTCAGAAGCAGAGACCGTGGTGGAAAGGATGACATGTCCACCAGATCTGCATACCAGGTCCTGCGTGGCCACGCAGGCGCTGTCAAAAGCACCAAAGCACTCTCCTGCTTGATCTTGTGCAAACCCCTCCGGAGGGAATTCCCACTCCCCCGGATGAAAAGTCTGACGACTTAGAAAATCTGCCTCCCAGTTCTCAACACCTGGGATAGGGATAGCTTTTAGACAAGAGTGAGTCTCTGTCCAGTGAATTATTTTAAGACTTCTAACATTGCTAGGGAACTTCTGTTCCCCCTTGATGGTTGATGTAAGCCACAGTCGTGATATTGTCCGACTGAAATATGATGTACCTCAGAGTTGCTAACTGAGGCCAAGTCTGAAGAGCATGGAATATCGCTCCCAGTTCCAGAATATTCATTAGAAGGAGGGTCTCCTCCTGAGTCCACTATCCCTGAGCCTTCAGGGAGTTCCAGACTGTATCCCAACCTAAAAGGCTGGCATCTGTTGTAACAATTGTCCCATCTGACCTGCGGAAGGTCATACCCTTGGACAGATGGACCCGAGATAGTCACCAGAGAAGAGAATCTCTGGTTTCTTGGTCCGGATTTAACAGGAGAACAAATCTGTGTAATCCCCGTTCCTCTGGCTGACCATGCATAGTTGCAGTGGTCTGAAATGTAGGCGTGCAAACGGTACTATGTCCCTTGCCGCTACCATTAAGCCGATTACATTCATGTATTGAGCCACCAAAGGGCGCGGATGGAATGAAGAACACGGCAGAAATTTAGAAACTTTGACAACCTGGACTCCGTCAGGTAAATTTTAATTTCTACAAAATCTATCAGAATCCCTAGGAGGGAAACCCTTGATATTGGGGATAGAGAACTCTTTCCTTGTTCACTTTCCACCCATGCGATCTCAGAAATGCCAGTACTACGTCCGTATGAGACTTGGCAACTTGGATGTTTGACGCCTGTATCAGGATGTCGTCTAAATAAGGGGCCACGTCTATGCCCCGCGGCCTAAGGACCGCCAAAGTGACCCCAGAACCTCCATAAAGATTCTAGGGGCTGTAGTTAACCCAAAGGAAAGAGCTACAAACTGGTAATGCCTGTCTAGAAAGGCAAACCTGAAAAACCGATGGTGATCTTTATGCATCGTAATGTGAGGATAAGCATCCTTCAAATCCATTGTAGTCCTCTATTGACTCTCCTGGATCATAGTTAAGATGGTACGAATAGTTTCCATCTTAAATGATAGAATTCTAAAGAATTTGTTTAAGATCTTTTAGATCCAAAAATAGGTCTGAAGGTTTCCTTTCCTTGGGAACCACAAACCGATTTGAGGAAAACTGTGTCCCTGTTCCTCTATTGGAACTGAATGGGTCACGTACACAATGCAAGAATGTCTCTTTCTTTATCTGGTTTGCAGATAAATGTGAAAGGCAAAAACTCCCCTTTTTTGGGGGGGAAAGCTTTGAAATCCAGAAGATATCTCTGGGGTATAATTTCCAATGCCCAGGGATCCTGGGCATCTCTTGCCCACGCCTGGGCGAAGAATGAAGTCTGCCCCCTATAGGATCCGTTACCAGATAGGGGTCCGTTCCTCATGCTGTTTTAGAGGCAGCAGCAGGCTCCTTGACCTGCTTATCTTTGTTCCAGGTCCGGTTGTCTCCAGACCGCCTTGGACTGAGCAAAAGTTCCCTCTTATTTTGCCTTAGAGGAAGTTGATGCCACACCTGCCTTGAATTTTCGAAAGGCACGAAAATTAGGCCTTTTTTGTCCCTTGATTTGGACCTGTCCTGAGGAAGGGCATGATCTTTTCCTCCAGTGATATAAGTAATAATCTCCTTCAAACTAGGCCTGAATAGGGTCTGCCCCTTGAAGGGAAGTTAAGTAGCTTATTTATTAAAGTCACGACAGCTGACCATGATATAAGCCATAGCGCTCTGCGCGCCAGTATAGTAAAAAACAGAATTCTTAGCCGTTAGTCTAGTCAAAGGAACAAAGGCATCAGAAAACAAAGGAATTGGCTAGCTTAAGTGCTCTAAGCTTGTCAAATATATTCATCCAATGGAGCCTGTAAAGCCTCATCAAGAGACTCAAACCAGAACGCCGCAGCAGCAGTGACAGGAGCAATGCGTGCAAGGGGCTGCAGGATAAAACCTTGTTGAATAAACATTTTTTATCCATTGGATCTAAAAAAGCACAACAGTCCTCGCCAGAGGTAGTGGTACGCTTAGCTAGAGTAGAAACTCTTCTCTCCACCTTAGGAACTGTCTGCCATAAGTCCTGTGTGGTGGCAACTATTAGAAAACATTCTTCTAAAAAATAGGAGGGGAAGAGAACGGCACACCTGGTCTATCCCATTCCTTATAAAAAATTTTAGTAAACCTCTTTAGGTATTGGAAAAAGATAAGTACACACCGGCACTGCATATTATTTATCCAGTCTACACAATTTCTCTGGCACTGCGATTGTACACATTCATTCAGAGCAGCTAAAGCCTCCCTGAGCAACAAGTGGAGGTTCTCAAGCATAAATTTTAAATGTAGAAATATCAGAATCAGGTTAAATCATCTTCCCTGAGTCACAAATATCACCCACAGACTAAGCATATTGTGAGGTAGTATCAGACATGGTTCTTAAAGCGTCTGTATGCTCTGTATCTACCCCCAGAGCTGTTTTGCTTTCCTTTAATTTCAGGTAGTCTGACTAATACTGCTGCCAGTGTATTATACACAACCTTTGCCATGTCTTGTAAAATAAACGCTATGGGCGCCATTGATATACTTGGCGCCATTTGAGCGTGAGTCCCTGGAGCGGGAGTCAAAGGGTCTGACACGTGGGGAGAGTTAGTCGGCCTAACTTCCCCCTCGACAGAATCCTCTGGTAAAATAAACGCTATGGGTGCCCTTGATGTACTTGGCGCCATTTGAGCGTGAGTCCCTAAAGCGGGAGTCAAAGGGTCTGACACGTGGGGAGAGTTAGTCGGCATAACTTCCCCCTCGACAGAATCCTCTGGTGATAATGTTTTTAAATACAAAAAATGATCTTTATTGTTTAACATGAAATCAGTACATCTGGTACACATTCTAAAATGGGGTTCCACCATGGCTTTAAACATAATAAACACAGAGCCTCCTCTATGTTAGACATGTTAGAACTAATAAAGAGACTAGTAAGCTTGGAAAACACTTTAAATCAAGTTAACAAGCAAATATAACAAACGTTACTGTGCCTTTAAGAGAAACAAATTTTGTCAAAATTTGAAAAACAGTGAAAAAAGGCAGTAAATCAAACAAATTTTTTACAGTACATGTAATAAGTTAACAGAGCATTGCACCCACTTGCAAATGGATGATTAACCCCTTAATGCAAAAAAAAAAAAAAAAAAACGACATTTTTTTTAAACAGACACAACAAAACTGCCACAGCTGAGCTGTGGATTACCTTCCCTATAACTGTTTCTATGCAAAATTTAAGCCAGCCATGTGGAAAAATTAGGCCCCAATAAGTTTTATCACCAAACATATGTTAAAAAACGATTAAACATGCCAGCAAACGTTTTAAAACACATTCTTATAAGAGTATGTATGTCTATTAATAAGCCTGATCCAGTCGCTATCACTGCATTTAAGGCTTTACTTACATTACTTCGGTATCAGCAGTATTTTCTTAGTCAATTCCATTCCTTAGAAAAATATATTACTGCACATACCTTAGCATATATCTCTATCAATCAGCCTGGTACCAGTCGCTTTCACTGCATTTAAAGGCTGTACTTACATTACTTCGGTATCAGCAGTATTTTCTTAGTCAATTCCATTCCTTAGAAAAATATTTTACTGCACATACCTTATTTGCAGGAAAACCTGCACGCCATCCCCCCTCTGAAGTACCTTACTCCTCAGAATGTGTGAGAACAGCAACTGGATCTTAGTTACGTCTGCTAAGATCATAGAAAAAACGCAGGCAGATTCTTCTTCCAAATACTGCCTGAGATAAACAGCACACTCCGGTGCCATTTAAAAATAACAAACTTTTGATTGAAGAAATAAACTAAGTATAAAAAACCACAGACTCTCACGACCTCCTATCTATGTTGAGACTTGCAAGAGAATGACTGGTAATGGCAGTTAGGGGAGGAGCTATATAGCAGCTTTGCTGTGGGTGGACTCTTGCAACTTCCTGTTGGGAAGGAGAATATATCCCATAAGTAATGGATGATCCGTGGACTGGATACACTTAACAAGAGAAATTGGGTTTAGTGTCTCTTTAACTACAGCTCTTCAAGCACAGAAAGGATTGTTGCATAAAAGGCGATTTTTAAAGACTTGTAATATCTGCAAAATGGAAATTGATTGCAAAAAGATCATATCGTGCGCTACTGGTAATATTGTCCACACTGTCTAAAAAAATTATTTAAAAAAAATATTGCACAAAAAAGTTATAAAGGCTCAAAGATATGAGATCTTGGGTGTTAAAATAAAAGGCAGGCAAAGGACTTTAACATTGAGATACATACATATACATGTCTAAACATTTATATGTATGATGTATGTATGCATGTGTATATACTGTATGTATGTATATATATATATATATATATATATATATATATATATATATATATATATATATACAAGCCCAAAGTTTTCAGCAAAAAGAGCAAAATAGCGGTAAAAACATAAACTTTATTCAAGTGTAGTCACACTCATTAAAACATGGGGGTATCAGCATAAAAATAGAACAAAAAACAAAAATCAAACATGAGAACAAATAGCTGACATGTTTCGGCACACAGCCGTAATCATAGCTAATGGGCACACCTGTGTTAGACATTTAGTACCCTTCTCTAAATTCTCATTGATTGCAATAAAATCATGTTGAAAATTGTCACTCCTCCTTATTATTTATTAATAACTTACAATACAATCTTGATTAAATCTAATAGGATAGAACTCTTAACTGGAGGAACATAATTCTAACAAAATTGCGTCTATTATATTTAATATAAATTCAAACTTAAACACTTAGCCAGACTAACGTTACAATAGGAATGAATGATAACTAGATGGATAGCAGCAGTTCTAATATCTTGTATATTAATAATAAAAAACCTTAGTAGATGGTAGAAAAAGTTGCAACCATACAATTCCTTCATTAAAGATATATTAAAAAACTTATTGCATCCAAATGTGTAGATAAAGAATGTATGAAAATTCCATGAAAAAAGTGTAAAGTGTTTTTGAAACACCAAATACAGCAATGAATCCGGACTTGGTATGTAGTTAATGAATCAACAAATAAGATCAAATGTATTCATTCAGGATTATCCTGTCTTTGTTTAAGTATATACCACACCAAATCCACATTCATTACAGTAACACAAATTAAGAAAGATTGGAAGAGATCTATTTCCAATAGTTAATTAAGTCAAACTCAGAGTTCAAACCTGAGGGGACTCTGGTGCCCAATCTAAATATCCAGAACATCTCCCTCTTGCCCAGCAATTTATCTCTGTCCCCTCCCCTAGGGGGGGTAGCCACCCTTTCAATAGCCTGCCAGCGAAAAGTGGTCAAAGTCTTATTGTGCCTTTTAGCAAAGTGCTGGACAAGAGGGGTTGTTGCTGTTCCTGAACTGATCGTGGATAAATGGTTCCTAATTCTCGTGTTGGCATCATTTGAGGTTAGTCCTACATACTGTAGGGAACACTCTATACATGTTATTAAATAAATAACATAAGTAGTGGTACAGTTGAGACATGTATCAATCTTAAATGTTTCTCCTGTACTAGTCGAATGGAAGCTGTCAGAAAATATTGCATATTCACAAGGTCTGCATTTACGTTTACCACACTTATATAGCCCTTTGTGTTGTATCCACGAGCTCTCAGACTTTCTATTAGATTTCGGTAAACAAGAAGGGGACAGAATGTTACCCAAAGTTCTACATTTCCTATATGAACATTTTAGGCCTCTGTCCACACACTCTACTAGACCATCGTCTGCTGCCAACATTTTAAAGTGTTTTTTCACTATTCTACAGATATCTCTGTATTGGGCGCTGTACTCAGTGACAAAATAAGACTCTCTCTTTTTCACTGGGTTGATGTTATCTATTCTCTTTCTTGTATTGAGCAATTTCTTCCTATCTATCCTGGCTACCTGCCCCTGTGCTTTATCCAGGATAGTATCTGCATAGCCTCTCTCTTTGAGTCTTTTTCTCAAATCCTCACTTTGCATGCTAAAAGCTCCATCCTCCGTACAATTTTTCTTTAACCTTATAAATTGTCCCTTAGCCACTGAAAAGGGTACATGTGGAGGATGGCAACTCCTAGCATGCAAAAGTGTGTTGCGTGTTATTGGCTTGCGATATGTGTCACATACTATGCGCCCAATTCCAGTACCAGTCAAAGTCAAGTCTAAGAAGCAAATGCTCTCTTTGTGATGTTCGAAGGTAAAGTTCAAACCCACATCATTATTATTGATCACGGAAATGAAATTGTTCAACTCATCTTCCGTACCCTTCCAAATAAGAAGCAGGTCATCTATGTATCTCCTGTAAAACACAATCTGATCTTTAAATGCATTCTTATCCCCAAAGATGTGGGACAGCTCCCACCAACCCATATACAGGTTGGCGAAAGATGGTGCAAACTTGGCACCCATTGCTGTCCCACACCTCTGGAGATAGAATAGTCCTTCAAACTTGAAGTAATTGTGTGTCAGGAGATACATAGTGACTCTTCGTACGTAATCCTTTAATTCATCAGAAAAATTGGTAAAATTGTGCAGAAAATATGTTATAGCTTCAAGCCCTCTCTCATGTGGTATGGAAGAGTACAGTGATGTGACATCAATTGTCACCCAACTGTACTCTCCCTCCACCCACTTCTCTCCTTCCAAGAGATTAATGACATGTTTAGTGTCTCTCAAATAACTTTGTAATCTGAGAACTAATGGATTCAGAATAGAGTCCAACCACTCTGATAAATGCTCTGATACAGAACCTATACCGCTCACAATCGGGCGGCCTTTAACGTCATCAATACTCTTGTGCACCTTGGGAAGATGATGGAAGATGGGCACAACGGGACATGTTACATATAGATAATCCCTCGTGGATTCATTAATGTGCCCATCCTCCAAACCATCATCCAAAATGGTCTTTAGAGTAGCTTGGTACATCTGTGTAGGGTCACCTGGTAATGGAACATAATTGTCAGTATTCTGTAATTGGCGTAAGGCCTCTTTAACGTAATCAGTCCTGTCAAGAACGACTATTGAACCACCCTTATCTGCCTTGCGTATTGTAATATCATCCATTCTTTTCAATTCATTTAACGCCCTTTTTGCATTGCGTGATAGGTTATCATTAGAAACAGCCGTTTCTTTTAGACTCAAAAGATCATTTTCCACCCTTCTGTAAAAGGTCTCTAATATTGTACCCCTATAATGTATAGGGTAAAAGTCAGATGAGGGTTTAAACCCACTGAACTCATTTACAGAATGCTGGTCCTGATCAATATGACCTTCAATAGACAAAGCATTAAGGGTGGTAATGTCACAAGCATCCTTAAAAGAGGTACAGTTAACTTCACATACTTCAGGTATCCCAACTCCAACCCTAGTTTCCTCCTCCAATGGTGATTCCCTAAAAAATTTCTGTAAAGTTAAGTTCCTTATCAATTTATTTAGATCTAACATAGTCTCAAAAACATTAAACATATTAGTAGGTGCAAAGTTGAGACCCAGGCTCAGCACATTAAGATGTTCTTTAGTGAGTATTCTAGATGAAAGGTTTATTACATTGTTTATTTGTATTTCGTGTTGGTCCTGTTCCCTCTTACTGGGTACCTTATTTGCTCGTGACCTATACCTGTTTTTTCTGATGCTATGTGAAAAACCTTATCAAATTCTGCTTTATCTTGGTTTGCCTGACCAGATTGTTTAGCATGTTGACTCATCACATATTTAGAGCCTTTGCTGCTAGCTGCTGCTTGTGGCACTATCGCCTTCTGTCTCGCTCCCTGATCATCATTATATATAACTACTTGTGAGTCTGGAGTCTGAAAATTAACACTATGATGTATACTGGGCTTTAAGATACCAGTCTGTGTGCTCTGACCCTGATTACTTTCTTCTTGTTGTTTTAATACTTCTGAACTCTTATTGCTTTCAGAATGGGGTACAGGTGTAAGTGTATTACTTGGAGACCTATTATGTCTATTGCTACTCCTATTCCTACTCCTGGATCTACCCCTATTCTGCGATCTCCTTGTGTTTGTTCTATCTGTCTTGTTCCAAACATAAACATTCTTATTGTCGAAATCTGTTTTATCTCTCACATATTTTGTGTGCTTTAAATTCAAGACAGAAGTCTTAATCTCAGTAAGAGATGTTTTCAAAATATTATCAAACTTAGGGAAATCTATCTCATTTTTTCTGCTATTCATTTCAATTTGCAGTACCCCAATTTCCTCTCTTACTGTTGTTAGCAATTTAACTTTATATGATATCAAATGTAACATTAATCGAACAGAACACTCAGTGAGAATACTATTCCAGGCTTCAATAAATTCCTCATCTTGAACTTCAAAGGTTGGAAACTTATTGAGCCTAAGTCCTCTTGGTATCATATTTAATTTCAGTTTCCAGTGCGTGGATATCGGATTGGCATTGGAAGTACAGAGGGCTGCTCCAATGCTGAAGTAAAAAGACGGACATAGCGGTGGATAACAACTTCCAGGACGCCAAGAGCAATCACCCATCGAGGAAATATCCGGTGAGGTCGGTAAGTGGGTAGCCGCATAGCGGTTTCTTGCATGAGTAAGACACATTTTAAGGAAGATTGTGTATTAGACCCACACCGACATTTACTCACAACAGAGATTATGCTCCTTGATTGATCTAATTGTTTCAGATGAGACTGTTGTTGCCTCTCAAATGAAGTCTTAGGGCAATAGCCATGTGGGGTTATTAAAGGATAAGACTATCTTTGGACATATACATATTATTAAAGGAGGATTGAAAACCACTTTCTTTATTTTGTTTATATATATATATATATATATATATATATATATATATACTGTATATGTATACATATGTATTATTGTATTATTATGTGTATATACACTCACCGGCTACTTTATTAGGTACACCTTGCTAGTACCGGGTTGGACCCCCTTTTGCCTTCAGAACTGCCTTAATTCTTCGTGGCATAGATTCAACAAAGTGTTGGAAATATTCCTCAGTGTTTTTGGTCCATATTGACATGATAGCAGCATGCAGTTGCTGCAGATTTGTGGTCTGTATATCAATGATGTGAATCTTCCACCACATCCCAGGTGCTCTATTGGATTGAGATCTGGTGACTGTGGAGGCTATTGGAGTACAGCAAACTCATTGTCATGTTCAAAAAAACAGTTTAAAATGATTTGAGATTTTTATGATAAGGTGCATTATCCTGCTGGAAGTAACCATCAGTAAGTAACTATAACCATAAAGGGATGGACATGGTCAGCACAATACTCAGGTAGGCTGTGGTGTTTAACCTTTTGAATGCTAATGACGGCTCTGAACCATCGCAAATTTTCACACTCAATTGTTTAATTGCAGACATGGCAATCTTGAAATCGTATAAAATAATAGCCTTTCAACTTGTATGGGTTATATCTGCAATCAGACAGCTGTAGAAATCTGGGAAACTAAGATACATTAAATAAAGTACACATTTCTGTTAAGTACACCCCTTGGCACATCAAATGAAGGGCTACATGTATTGCTAGCACAAAAATAGTCAATGTAATAATAAGTGTAATATAGCTCTTTGCTTAGAATTATTGTATTTTTTAAGCAATTCAACTTATTCTATTAAATTGCTGCGCTCCCCAAATTCATGCTAGAAATACTTGTTGCCCCAAGGAGTGTACTTTCTGCAGATGTGTGCTTTGTGTACCCAATTTTAATTTTTCAGGGGGCTAGAACTGTTTAATTGCTGAAAACAGTACAGTAAATTTTAAGATTATGTATTTGATCATTTATCAAATTGACATGCCTGCAATAAAACAGTGGGCAAAAAACAGTGAAATGTTCTTAATTTCTGCTTATAATAGACAGGTTACCTACTACAAATATTTATCCACACAGGTTTTGATGATAGAGCTTAGAAAAATAAAATTACTTACTATTATTAGTCAGGAGTAAAAATAAACAACATTTATGCTTACCTGATAAATTTATTTATTTCCGGATATGGTGAGTCCAAAGCTTGAGTAATTACTGTTGGGAATATCACTCCTGGCCAGCAGGAGGAGGCAAAGAGCACCACAGTTAAACTGCTAAGTATCACTCCCTTACCCAAAACCCCCAGTCATTAAACCGAAGGAAAATGGAGAAAAAGGAGTAACACAAGGTGTAGAGGTGCCTGAGGTTATAGTCAAAAGAACAACTGTCTTAAAATAAATGGTGAGGCCGTGGACTCACCATATCCGGAAATAAATACATTTATCAGGTAAGCATAAATTTTGTTTTTCTTTCCTAAGATATGGTGAGTCCACGGCTTGAGTAATTACTGTTGGGAACCAATACCCAAGCTAGAGGACACTGATAATCAGGGAGGGACAAGACAGGCAAACCTAAACAGAAGGCACCACCGCTTGAAGAACCTTTCTCCCAAAAGAAGCCTCAGCCGAGGCAAAAATATAATATTTGTAAAAAGTATGTAGAGAAGACCAAGTTGCAGTCTTAAAATTTGTTCCACTGAAGCTTCATTTGTGAAAGCCCAAGAAGAGGAAACAGCTCTTGTGGAATGAGCCGTAATTCTCTCAGGAGGCTTCTGTCCAGCAGTCTCATAAGCCAAACGAATTATACTTTGTAACCAAAAAGAAAGAGTAGTAGCAGTAGCTTTCTGACCTTTACGTTTCCCAGAGAAACAGACAAAGGGGGCAGAGGACTGGCAAAAATCCTTAGTCATCTGTAAGTAGAATTTAAGAGCACATACAACATCCAAATTGTGTAAAAAAACGTTCTTTGGAAGAAGAAGGATTAGGACACAGAGAGAGAACTACAATTTCCTGATTGATATTTATATTAGAAACAACCTTTGGAAGGAAACATAACTTAGTACAAAGAACCGACTTATCGGGATGAAAAATAAGATAAGGGGAATCACACTGCAGAGCTGAGAGTTCCGAGACTCTTCGAGAAGAGATAGCAACAAGAAACAAAACCTTCCAAAATAACAACTTAATGTCTATGGAAAGCAACGGCTCAAACGGAGCCAGCTGTAAAACTTTAAGAACAAGGTTAAGGTTCCAAGGAGGAACAACAGACTTAAAGACAGGCCTGATTTTGACCAAAGCCTGACAGAAAGATTGCACATCTGGCACATCCGCCAAACGCTTATGTAGTAAAACTGAAAAAGCAGAAATCTGACCCTTCAGGGTACTGACTGACAATCCCTTTTCCAGGCCTTCCTGAAGAAAAGATAAAATTCTAGGAATTCTAATTCTACTCCAAGAGTATCCCTTGGAATCACACCAATAAAGATATTTACACCACATCTTATGGTAAATCTTTTTAGTAACAGGCTTGCGAGCCTGAATCATGGTCTCAATGACCAACTTAGACAGAGTTAAGCGTTCAATCTCCAAGCAGTCAGCTTTAGAGAAACGAGATTTGGATGAAGGAACAGACCCTGAATCAGGAGGTCCTTCCTCAGAGGTAGTCTCCAAGGTGGGAGAGATGACATCTCCAGTATGTCTGCAAACCAGATCCTGTGAGGCCACGCAGGGGCTATTAGAATCACCAACGTCCTTTCTTGTTTGATACAAGCAATGACTCATGGAAGGAGAGCAAATGGAGGAAACAGGTATGCCAACCTGAAAACCCAAGGAACCGCCAGAGCATATATCAGAACGGAACACCATCAGATCTAACTACGGCACCCCCCATTTGAGGACTAAACTGGAAAACACCTCCGGATGGAGTTCCCACTCCCTGGAATGAAAAGTCTGTCTAACAATAGAGCATTGTAAATCCCCCTCAACTCCAAGATGTTGATGGGAAGAGCAGACTCCTCCTGAGACCAAAGGCCATGAGCTTTTAACAAGTTCCAGTCTGCTCCGCAGCCCAGTAGGCTGGAGTACGTTGTCACGATCAACCAGGAAGTTCTCTGAAAGCATGTGCCCTTAGACAGATGTTCCTGAGAAATCCACCATGGGAGAGAGTTCCTTGACGACTGATCTAACTCTATTCTCTGAGATAGATCCACATGGTCGCCATTTCATTGTATGAGCATGCACAACTGGAGAGCTCTCAAATGGAATTGAAACACAAACACAATTATGTCCATGGAAACCTCCATCAGACCGATTACCTCGATACATTGAGCCACTGAAGGATAAGCAGTAGCCTGAAGAGAAAGGCAAGAGGAAATGCTTTTGTTTTTCCTGACCTCTGTCAGAAAAATCTTTATCAATAGAGAATCTATTATGATCCATAAGAACACTACTCTTGTAGCAGGGGAAAGGGAGCTTTTTTTCCAGATTCACATTCCATCCGTGGGAACAAAGAAAAGACAGCAATATCTCTGTATGAGATTTTGCTTGTTGAAAAGATGGCGCCTGAACCAATATGTTGTCCAGGTAGGGTGCCACAGCAATTCCACGAGAACGGATCACCGCCAAAAGAGCCCCCAGAACCTTTGAAAAAATTCTGGGAGCCGTGGCTAGACCGAATGGAAGGGCCACAAACTGAAAATGTTTGTCCAGAAAGGCAAATCTCAGGAATCTGTGATGGTCCCTGTGAATAGGAACATGAAGATACACATCCTTAAGGTCTATGGTTGTCATGAACTTGCCCTCTTGTACTAAAGAAGAATGGAGCGTATATTCTCCATCTTAAAGGATGGAACTTTGAGAAACTTGTTTAGACACTTCAAGTCTTGAATGGGACGGAAATTTCCCTCTTTTTTGGGAACCACAAATAGGTTGGAGTAGAACCCAAGACCCTGTTCCTGCACTGGAACTATCACTCCCAGGGAGGAAAGATGTTGTTTATATTTCGAAAACGCCTCTCTCTTTATCTGGTATGCAGATAATCTTGAAAGATGGAAACTGCCTCTGGGAGGAAACGTCTTGAATTCCAATTTGTAACCCTGGGATACTATGTCCACAGTCCAGGGATCTGGGACATCTTGTATTCAGGCTTGAGAGAAATGAGAACGTCTGCCCCCTACCTGATCCGATAGTTTGGAAAAAAAAGAGATCTATCAATCCTAGTGAGTCTCAAAATGCTACTCCTAAAAGATATAAAACCTCATCAAGTCTATAACAAAATTAAATGAATCATAAACAGTATAGGAGAGCGCTATATTAAATCCCTGACAGGGATCTGAAGCTATTAAGATAAGTAGCAGATTAAAATGAAAAATATGCTAACAGAAAACTCAGGGCATCATGAGAAGGGACATCTAGAAGTACCGGAAGCTATAACCCGCTCACAGCCCTTCTACATGGCGGAGAAAAATGTGCCTTTAATAGAGATGGACACCCAGGCAGGAGAGAGCATGCTTCCCCACAGCCTGAAACATGGAGGACAGTCTCTCTTTGCCACCTATTGGAGTATCGGGTCCTGTTTCGTAGAGCTGGGACCTACCGCAGCTGTTCCGGCATGGAGCGTCATCACATGTCCATACAATTTGCAGAAATTACAGATCCCGGTACCGATGGGAATTAGAAACGGAGTAGGGTAAACTTATAATAACTGCCCCACACTGCAAGTGCCTAACTCTCGCTGGTCTGAGATAGAACCTATTGCAGACACGTAGTTTCTTGGGTGGCTTGTGCCCAAAACGTATGGGTAACTTTTTATTTTTATTATTTTTTTTTCAATTGATATCACTCAGGCCATGAGCTTTTAGACCCTACCTGTGCATATTGGGATGCTTTACCTGGTTCTATACTACTGTCATGGCGATCAATCCCTGCAACACATAACATCCAGACACTGATGGGTTAACTTAGCATCGGCAAGAGATGATATACTACGCGGTGCCTTGTGCTCCCAATAATGGGAGTAGGTTAAAAGACTTAGCCGTCACCCCCAACATCATACTGGACACTAATTATGCTTATTAGGCATCTTGGTTTGTTTGTTAGCCGTTACTTGTTTTAGTATGTTCTGATATATGTTTTAGTTCTTGGCTTGTTAGTTACTGGTGAGTAACCCTAGATGCCTTTCAATATATTTACTAGATTTATGATTTTACCAGATTAGGTCACCAGCTAATGTTCCTGAAACTATCCCTATAGCATATCTATTACTGAGACCTTAGGATGGTCTGTATTTATATAATGTTAACTTTAGTGCTGGGAGGGCCTTTCTGATAGGCACTCACATCCCTATATACTCTATGTATATTTCAGAGTACATGACTAGGTGTATCTATCAGTGATGGTTCACATCTAGAAGGAACCTGACCATCCTTAGCTCCCCTCCTATCAGTTAGAGGCTCTCATTGATAGTCTAAGCTTATCTATCTCTGTCATCTAACAATACCATTAAGCTATGTACATCATGTAGTAGAGGGAGGTATACATTGGTTATTAATGTTAATGCATGTGATATGCCTGTTAACAGGAGCCTATATACCTTTGAGCTTGACTTCTTAACTTAATAATACAGCTCTCCTTCATACGATACAGTTCGTATGTTCTACAATATGTAACTGCACTTCAACCTATTGCAGCCTATTACTCCAGCTAGAATTTCTGTCATTATCACCTGTCTTTTGTTATATGTTGCATTTAGCCTTTGTCTAATATTTCTTGTTAATCGGGTATGCTCACCCTAGTTATGTGCCTCTCTTTACCTGAGCTCAAAGACCTGCTTAGAATTGCCCACCTCCCATCCCTATCCATAGCTATTCCTACCTAGCTAAACTACTCCTCTGAAAACATCCAGATGTTTTATTATGGGGTACATCTCACAGTCCCAAACCTCATCTATCTCAACTTAGTTATCAATATACTATCACAGACCTGTTATCACAGTCCTAAGCACGATCTGTTATATGCATCATTGTTATTTATTGTGTTATGTGAAGATCTATGTAAGTTTTGTCTCTTGTTTTATAGTTATGTCTTCCCTTTCATGCAAATGCTCTGAATGTATATACCACAGATGTTGAGGTGTTTATATTTCACTAAGGAAACTTCTATATTTATCGAATTCAACATAGAGGGCAGTCATATCATATGATCTAAACTGTTATTAGTGCAAATTATCTGCTCCTACTGAGCTCCTCTCCTCCCTTTCCTGTCGGTACTTGCTGCTTGCGGGCCATAACCCCACTCCTTTCTCCCACATCGCCTATAGCTGGCAATCCCCCAGGAGAGGAGCTCACTCAGAAGTCATTTATATGTCGTATAATGTAGTTCTGAACTCCCAGTACATTTACAAATTTGAAATTCTAACTGGCTCCTATGCTTTTATGTTGTTTACGCTAAATTCTGACCTTACCATCTGAATGGTGCAGCTGAAATTGAGACTTATCAGACCAGGAAAAAATTTTCCAATCTTCTATTGTCCAATTTTGGTGAGCCTATGTGAATTGTAGCCTCAGTTTCCTGTTCCTAGCTGACAGGAGTGGCACTCTGTATGGTCTTCTGCTGCTGTAGCCCATCTGCTTCAAGGTTCGATGTGTTGTGTGTTCAGAGATGGTATTCTGCATACCTTGGTTGTAACGAGTGGTTATTGGAGTTACTGTTGCCTTTCTATCATTTGAACCAGACTTCCTATTCTCCTCTGACCTCAACAAGGCATTTTCGTCCACACAATTGCTGCTAACTGGATATTTTCTCTTTTTTGGACCATTCTCTGTAAACCCTAGAGATGGTTGTGCGTGAAAATCAAAGTCACTTAAATCCCCTTTCTTCCCTATTCTGATGCTCGGTTTTAACTTCAGTGAGTTGTCTTCACAACATCTAGATGCCTAAATGCATTGAGTTGCTGCCATGTGATTGGCTGATTAGCAACTTGTGTTACCAAGCAATTGATCAGGTGTACCTAATAATGTGGCCAGTGAGTGTATATATTTACAGACATACAGTATATACACATATGGATATACTAATAGCACTTGAGTCCTTTGGAAATTGGGTAATGTGTGAAATAAGTATAATGTTTCCTCTACACTTAGAAGCTGGTGACCAGAAAAAATCTAAACGTAAACTTTATTAAAGGGTACAATAATATAAAACCTGGGACACGATTAAAACCACACACTGTTGAACCTATAAATAATAAGTAGCGTCTCAGTTACAAATAGGCCATCTGAAAGAGGGAAACATGGTTCTCAATCTATGAAGGGAAAGCACCAGAGGTAGCTAGTAAATACTGGGGCACAATTATAAAATAATAGTATGAGTAACAGCACAGTCAAACTGGTTTATTGACACCAGTTAATTCAACTCTTGTGTATGTCCAACTCTTGTGTATGTAATTTACTCCATAGGCAGAACACTGAAAGTGGAGAGAATTATCCACAGTGCTGTAATTAGCAAGTAAATTCTTTGAAACATATTCAAAAAATTGTAGAAAAATCGTGAAAAAGCCATAATATGGCAAAACATGTTAAGGAGTTTGTGAGGAGTTACTTGGGAATTGCTGTGTTTAATTATGCCGCTGTTAGTAACTTTATAACAAAAATACTAATCATGAACAATATCGTATAATCCCCCTTACACACATATGTTATAGTGTTTTATGAGGGGTAACTATTTATAGCCGATCAGTGATTGTGCTTTAGCACAGCAAATAAGGTTTAAGTGCACTTGGGTATTCTCTTTTGTAAAAATATTAGAATCATACGTTGTTACCATTCTGATTGTTGTCCGCAGCCTCAGAAGCGGCGGACTTGTTAAGGATCAGTGGTCTTAAGACCTCTGCTTCTTAACTGCTGTGGAAACAGGGGGATCAGGGGCCATTCGGCCCTTGTTAAATTGGCCCCTATTTTTTAGTCATATTTAGTGAGAATCAGTGCACTCCCAGGGAACGACAGAATTATGACAACTACGTACTCCACTTTTTTTTAGCAACACTGTAGGAGGAAATGTTACAAAATGTATAAATTCCTGAACATTTAAGATACACATCTAATTTGACACATAGTGCTAGTTTTTTCTAGCCCCTTTCTACAATTTTTGGAATATGTTTCAAGGAATTTACTTGCTAATTACAGCACCATGGATAATTCTCTCCACTTTCAGTGTTCTGCCTATGGAGTAATTACATACACAAGAGTTGTACACAAAATTCTAAAAACTAACACATCTTGATACTCCTATGTTGTTGGCTCTTGAATTAACTGGTGTCAATACACCAGCTTGACTGTGCTGTTACTCATACTACTATTTTATAATAATTCCCCAGTATTTACTAGCCCTTACCCTGCTTACTCTTTCAGGTGGCCTATTTGTAACTGATTACTTATTATTTATAGGTTCTACAGTGTGTGTTTTTAATCTTGTCCCAGGTTTTATATTATTGTACCCTTCAGTAAAGGTTAAGTTTTAATTAGATTTTTTCTGGTACCCAGTGGAGAGGCAACACTATACTTATGTCACACATTACCCAATTTCCAAAGGACTCGAGTGCTATAAGTGTATCCAGTAAGAGGGTTTTAACCCTTTTTCCCCAAGTGTTTAAATTTCAATACACTGCACCATTACTCCAGAATAGTTGAATCCCTAACTTTGAGGATTGATTAAGGAGGTAAAGAGTTCATATAATCGACTGGTAGCGCCATTGACTCATTAAACTTATATATACACATATAAATACATTTATATATATTTTACTCTAAAACGAGCAAAAGCACAAAACAGATTTAAGTGCCGTAATCATAGATCACATAAACACACACTGTAGAAATGCACTTACAATGTTTTACTTTAATATAAGCAGATAAAAACAATTGTTTTTCACACGCAGTATACTCAATTTTCCATGTCCCACTTCCCAGTCTCCTTATCCAGCATGATGGCGTTGCTTGTATTAAATGTTCCTCGTTGATAATATGAAACCAGTCTTTTGCCATAAACAAAAAACCCCGCCTCTGGGACTACGGGTACACAAGTAGTTCAAAAGGCCTCTATGTAACCTCTACGCGTTTCGTCCTCTAACGTGCAGACTTTTTCAAGAGGGTGAAGATAGTGATAGCAAGTAAGTGATAGCTGATTCAAGTAAGGGCAGCTAGCGCTAATTAGTTTGTGTGTGTACATTTATATATATGTACATATTTTCATGTTGGGCATGCGCATATTACAGTATGCGATCATGTTTGCACATATTACAGTATGAGATCAGGAATTTGCATATTACAAAAAAAAACATGTTAACCCTTTCAGTGCTAACGACGGCTGTGAGCTGTCGCAGAGTTTCCCACTCAGGAGCTAACAACGGCTCAGAGCCATCACTAGCACTCTCCCACCTTGAGGGAGATCTGGGGGCTTCTACCCCGGCGATCAGGCCTGTATAGTGGCAGGCATCGCGGGGGCTTCACGTTATGCACGGTGACATCATGCACAATGACCTGATGACTTCACCACGCAACTTTATTTAAAAATTACAATGTTAAGTATAAGAAAAGGGGGCATGCTGCTTAGAAGCCTGTATCTCAGGCATCTAAGCAGATACAGACCCCCAAGACCCACCATTGGAAAGGTCGCTTAACCTTTCCTACAGTGTAAGTCTTGTGGAGCTGAAGAAAACAAAAATTAAAAAAAAAAAAAAAAACTTTAAACATCTTAGCACCCAGGTGGGAAAGTGCTTAGCACTCAAAGGGTTAAAGGACATTGGAATATGAAATATTCATAATATTTTTATGATGGGTAAGCGCAATTGTGAATATGTTACGGTGTTTGCACGAAAGAGTGGGGTTTAAGGTTTTTTTTCAACTTCTTTACTCCATTGATATATATGGGAGTATGCGAAAATGTAATCCTGATTTTCGACTTTAAGCGCAATTTTGTTTACCACTAGTGAAAAATACAAATTTTTTTGGAACTTGTAATACGAGCTAAACTAAAGAGCAAAAAGTTAAACTCTAGCGGTGTTTTAGCGATAGAAAAAAAATACCGCACTTGTAATCTAGCTCTAAAAAAAAAGCTAGATAGAATATTGCATGCAAAGAAAAACAGTCTGAGAATATCATGTAGATGTATTTTTTTTAAGTTTCATTAGTTGTTTAAATAGTGACAAAATAAGTGTAAAGTTTTAGTGTTTATAAAATAATTAGAGCTGCCGTGTTGTAACTTAGGTTACCTTTTCTGCTGTGGCCAATTAGGGATAGTTATAAATAGGTCACTAGAGTGTGCAGCCAATGGCGGTGTGGAGTATAACCGTGTTCTGCACTTCTATTTCTAACAGGAACCAAAAAGCACACACTTTCAGAATGGAATTGCAGGAAAAGGGGACAAAATAAATAATGAAAGTATATTGTAAAGGTTTTTATTTTATATAAGATTTATCAATTAATATTACCATCTGAAAGTGTTAAATGTGTCTTAAACTCATAAGGAAGTTTAAAGGGACATTAAACCCAAACTTTTTCTTTCATGATTCAGGTAGAGAATACAATTTTTAAAAACATTCCAATTTACTTATATTATCTAATTTGCTTCATTCTTTAAATATCCTTTGTTGAAGAAATAGCAAAGCACATGGGTGAGCCAATCACATGAGGCATCTATGTGCAGCCAGCAATCAGCAGCTACGGAGCCTATCTAGATATGCTTTTCAGCAAAGGATATCAAGAGAATGAAGCACATTAGCTAATAAAAGTAAATTAGAAAGCTATTTAGAATGGCACGCTCTTTCTAAATCATGAAAGAAAAAAATGGGTTTCATGTCCCTTTAAATACCAAGTTTGAGGGCATTCATATCAACTTTACTCCCACTCAAGCCTCTGAAATAAAAATGACCTATTCCACTGGCAGTCTTGCCACTTTGCCAGTCCTAGTATACTCTTGATGCAGCAGCACTTGTTTTTACAATTAATCTGACCAACAACATATATTCTGGTTATGATGGGCAGAGGTGACCCATTCACTGAAATATCAGACTCTAGCCTAAAGACCTAGCAGATGTAAATTCAGATTTTGTGGACCGTTCTCCTACAGCTTTTTATGCAGAGAAGATTTAAACGGAGACTGTATCCATAATAACCCAAACCTATATACTGTAACTTTAAAACTGGTTACTTTTCTTCATTCTCTAGGTATCTTTATTTGAAAAAGCAAGAATTTAAAGGGCCACTGTAAGTAAATATTTTCTATGCCTGTTACTAACTAACTACCCCAAATACGCTTTTTATCAATAGCATTTCATTAACATATCTCTACCGTATATCAGAAATCTTGTCTGCAAATTTAATTGTTTTCCAAACCCACTCTGTGGGTATCCTTTGCTCTGTACCAATCCGTTTACAGTACCTAGGTTTCAAAATGGCGCTTTAAACACAAAGTTATTGGTTTAAGTATTTTGAACATGCAGTGCTGAAAATAGTGGGCAGGATAATGTGACATCATCGGCGAATAAAAGATATAACTTTTAGAACGTTATGAAACTTTGTTTTGGAGAAAATATAGGTCAGTAGGTTTTAATTAATGTTTATTAACTTTAATATGTTAGTTGTTTAGCTTAAAAATTATAACAGAAAGTAATCCTTTAAGCTTAGGAGCCGGCACATTTTTTGGTCCAGCATCTGGGTAGCGCTTGCTGATCGGTGTCTAAATGTAGCCACCAATCAGCAAGCGCTACCCAGTGTTCTGAACCAAATTTGTCGGGCTGCTAAGCTTACATTCCAGCTTTTTCAAATAAAGATACCAAGAGAATAAAGAAAAAATGCTAATAGGAGTAATTAGAAAGTTGCTTAAAATTGCTACTCTATCGGAATCATGAAAGCAAACATTTGGGTTTCATACCCTTTGAACATTGCTAAGTGTTTGATAATTGGTTCTCAGTTTTTTATTTTCTATCCCAAGCACAACTATACTTTTCTATTAAGAGAGACAGCTCATGTCTACAGATGTGTAATAACAGCTGTAAAAGAAAATAAATGCTTTTAATCTGCTCTGTAGTTCATAATTAATTTTCTGTTTCAGTATGGCATGTTTATAGATATATGTGGCAGAACCTATTTGTATTAGTAGATGATTCTATACACATTTTCGTTACCAAAGTAAATATATTTGTAGAAAATGATCAGTAATTCCTTTACAAAATATACAGTAGTTCCTTTGCAGACGTAATCCTAATTTTAAAAAAGCCCCAAAGGATGATGTTTCTGAGAAGCACAAGGACCTGTTTTTGATTACTGGAGGATTTTATGTAGAATAGAATCCCCTTGGTACAGAATGTACACTGATTCTAGCCTCGTTTTATATGAATACCATGTTTATTTTGCCTTATAAAACACATAATTACCCCCTTTTAAGTGCTACAATATGTATCAATGTGCATTTTATAAATATCACATGCAAAGTGATTTGTTGGCTACAAGAAAAGTCTCAGCGATTTGGTAAAAAAGTATTATGTATGTATTAGGGATGAAATTTATTGCACATGTACATTTATAGTATAAGGGCCAACTACTCAAGTAATGCAGTAAGAACATGGGACATATAGTATATTTTTAAAATACAAATGTTTCCAAAATGGTAAACTGAGAATGAGTAAAATGAATGTACATTACATGCAACTACCTGGGGGGCCAGCAATCCTAATGGGCCCACAGCTCCTGGGGCCCCATCTGGACTGGGTTATTGTTACAGTCATGATAAAGGGCCAGCAGAAACATTCTGCTACAAATCTAATTTACACATGATGTGCAGGAATACAGATTGTAATGTTGTACACACGGTGAGTACAGCTGCACACGAGTTCCTCTGCTGATCTGAAATGTCAGAAGCCGTCTTTGTATGATATATGTGTGTACACAAGGTGACAATGATATAATACATCCATGGTCCTATGTTTTCAAATTACAGAACATTGTGCTCCCCCTGAACCAACATGTTTACAGGTGTTTACTGGGGGTCTTGCTCCCCAAGGAGGCTGCATCATTTTCTTTCTAAGGGCAATAAGTTCACTTTATTGTGTGTACCTAACCCTGTATGTGGTACATCCTTAGCACTATTGTAACTTTTTTACCCTGCTTAGTACTTACCTGATTTACTTCTGCTGGCTATACCTGCCAAAAGTGTTAGATGGTGATACCTGCTGCCCATACAGTACTTGCTGTCCATACCTGCCTATAGTACCTGCTTCCTTTGCCTACCGATAGTATTTGTTGTCCATACCTGCCTATAGCACTTGCTGACTCCTACCTATAGTATTTGTTGTCCATACCTGCCTATAGCAGCTGCTGCCTTTGCCTACCTATAGTATTTGTTGTCCATACCTGCCTATAGCACCTTCTGCCTCCTACCTATAGTATTTGTTGTCCATAGCTGCCTATAGTACCTGCTGCCTTTGCTTACCTATAGTATTTGTTGTTCATGCCTGCCTATAGTACCTGCTGCTTCCTACCTATGGTATTTGTTGTCCATACCTGCCTATAGTACCTGCTGCCTCCTACCTATAGTAATTGTTGTCCATACCTGCCTATAGCACCTGCTGCCTTTGCCTACCTATAGTATTTGTTGGACATACATGCCTATAGTACCTGCTTCCTTTGCCTACCTATAGTATTTGTTGGACATACCTGCATATAGCATCTGCTGCCTTTGCCTACCTATAGTATTCGTTGGACATACCTGCGTATAGCATCTGCTGCCTTTGCCTATCTATAGTATTTGTTGGACATACATGCCTATAATACCTTCTGCCTTTGCCTACCTATAGTATTTGTTGTCTATACCTGGCTGTAGTACCTGCTGCCTGCTACCTATAGCATTTGTTGGACATACCTGCCTATAGCACCTGCTGCCTTTGGCTACCTATAGTATTTGTTGGGCATGCCTGCCTATAGTACCTGCTGCTTCCTACCTATAGTATTTGTTATCCATACCTGCCTATAGTACCTGCTGCCTCCTACCTATAGTAATTTTTGTGCATACCTGCCGATAGTAGCTGCTGCCTTTGATTATCTATATCATTTGTTGTCCATACCTGCCTATAGCAGCTGCTGCCTTTGACTATCTATAGTATTTGTTATCCATACCTGCCTATAGTACCTGCTGCCTCCTACCTATAGTATTTGTTGTCCATACCTGCCGATAGTAGCTGCTGCCTTTGACTATCTATAGTATTTGTTGTCCATACCTGCCTATAGTATCTGCTGCCTTTGCCTATCTATAGTATTTGTTGTCCATATCTGCCTATAGCAGCTGCTGCCTTTGACTATCTATAATATTTGTTGTCAATACCTGCCTATATTACCCGCTGCCTCCTACCTATAGTATTTGTTGTCAATACCTGCCTATAGCACCTGCTGCCTTTGCCTACCTATAGTATTTGTTGTCAATACCTGCCTATAGTACCTGCTGCCTTTGCCTACCTATAGTATTTGTTGTCCAAACCTGCCTATATTACCTGCTGCCTCCTACCTATAGTATTTGTTGTCAATACCTGCCTATAGCACCTGCTGTCTTTGCCTACCTATAGTATTTAGCTGACATAGCTGCCTATAGCACCTGCTGCCTTTGCCTACCTATAGTATTTGTTGGACATACATTCCTATAGTACCTGCTGCCTTTGCCTACCTATAGTATTTGTTGGACATACCTGCGTATAGCATCTGCTGCCTTTGCCTACCTATAGTATTTGTTGGACATACATGCCTATAGTACCTGCTGCCTTTGCCTACCTATAGTATTTGTTGTCTATACCTGGCTGTAGTACCTGCTGCCCGCTACCTATAGTATTTGTTGGACATACCTGCCTATAGTACCTGCTGCCTTTGGCTACCTATAGTATTTGTTGGGCATACCTGCCTATAGTACCTGCTGCCTTTGCTTACCTATAGTATTTGTTGGATATACCTGCGTATAGTACCTGATGCCTTTGCCTACCTATAGTATATGTTGGGCATACCTGCCTATAGTACCTGCTGCCTTTACTACCTATAGTATTTGTTGTCCATACCTTCCTATAGTACCTGCTGCCTTTACTACCTATAGTATTTGTTGGACATACCTGCGTATAGCACCTGCTGCCTTTGCCTACCTATAGTATTTGTTGGACATACCTGCCTATAGTACCTGCTGTCTTTGGCTACCTATATAATTTGTTGGGCATACCTGCCTATAGCACCTGCTGCCTTTGGCTACCTATATAATTTGTTGGGCATACCTGCCTATAGCACCTGCTGCCTTTGGCTACCTATATAATTTGTTGGGCATACCTGCCTATAGCACCTGCTGCCTTTGCCTAACTATAGTATTTGTTTGACATACCTGCATATAGCTACTGCTGCCTTTGCCTACCTATAGTATTTGTTGGACATACCTGCCTATAGTACCTGCTGCCTTGGCCTACCTATAGTATTTGTTGGACATACCTGCCTATAGTACCTGCTGCCTTTGCCTACCTATAGCACATAACTGCCTGTAGTGTATGTTATCATTTATAAAATCTCCTTGTTACAATCTGTTAGAAAGCACCAACAATACACAAACCTTTGTATAAGATGTGGCCCTTAACACTGTTTTTTATACTTTAAATTTGAATAAAATGTTGATCTAATGAGTACAGAATGCAGTTTACTGTGGCACAAGTAGTACAGTCCCAATAACTTAAAGGGACAGTCAAGTAAAAATAAAACTTTCATGATTTAGATAGGGCATGTAATTTTAAAAAAAAAGTTTCCAATTTACTTTTATCATCAAATTTGCTTTGTTGGACTTGTTGGTTATGCCTGTCTCTAGTGTCTACTGGTCATACCAGCCAATAGTACCTGATGCCTATACCTACTTATAGAACTTGTTGATTATGCCTGTCTCTAGTGTCTGCTGGTCATACCAGCCAATAGTACCTGATGCCTATACCTACTTATAGAACTTGTTGGTTATGCCTGTCTCTAGTGTCTGCTGGTCATACCAGCCAATAGTACCTGCTGCCTATACCTACTTATAGAACTTGTTGGCCATTCCTGTGTCTAGTGTCTGCTGATCATACCAGCCAATAGTACCTGCTGCCTATACCTACTTATAGAACTTGTTGGTTATGCCTGTCTCTAGTGTCTGCTGGTCATACCAGCCAATAGTACCTGCTGCCTATACCTACTTATAGAACTTGTTGGCCATTCCTGTGTCTAGTGTCTGCTGATCATACCAGCCAATAGTACCTGATGCCTATACCTACTTATAGAAATTGTTGGTTATGCCTGTCTCTAGTGTCTACTGGTCATACCAGCCAATAGTACCTGCTGCCTATACCTACTTATAGAACTTGTTGGCCATTCCTGTGTCTAGTGTCTGCTGATCATACCAGCCAATAGTACC
Source organism: Bombina bombina (assembly GCF_027579735.1). Taxonomy (NCBI): domain Eukaryota; kingdom Metazoa; phylum Chordata; class Amphibia; order Anura; family Bombinatoridae; genus Bombina; species Bombina bombina. The sequence goes on from NC_069502.1 coordinate 1,194,323,201, forward strand.
TGCTGCCTATACCTACTTATAGAACTTGTTGGTTATGCCTGTCTCTAGTATCTGCTGGTCATACTAGCCAATAGTACCTGCTGCCTATACCTACTTATAGAACTTGTTAGTTATGCCTGTCTCTAGTGTCTGCTGGTCATACCAACCAATAGTACCTGCTGCCTATACCTACTTATAGAACTTGTTGGCCATTCCTGTGTCTAGTGTCTGCCGATCATACCAGCCAATAGTACCTGATGCCTATACCTACTTATAGAACTTGTTGGTTATGCCTGTCTCTAGTGTCTGCTGGTCATACCAGCCAATAGTACCTGATGCCTATACCTACTTATAGAACTTGGTGGATATGCCTGTCTCTAGTGTCTGCTGGTCATACCAGCCAATAGTACCTGCTGCATATACCTACTTATAGAACTTGTTGGATATGCCTGTCTCTAGTGTCTACTGGTCATACCAGCCAATAGTACCTGCTGCCTATACCTACTTATAGAACTTGTTGGCCATTCCTGTGTCTAGTGTCTGCTGATCATACCAGCCAATAGTACCTGCTGCCTATACCTACTTATAGAACTTGTTGGTTATGCCTGTCTCTAGTATCTGCTGGTCATACTAGCCAATAGTACCTGCTGCCTATACCTACTTATAGAACTTGTTGGTTATGCCTGTCTCTAGTGTCTGCTGGTCATACCAGCCAATAGTACCTGCTGCCTATACCTACTTATAGAACTTGTTGGCCATTCCTGTGTCTAGTGTCTGCCGATCATACCAGCCAATAGTACCTGATGCCTATACCTACTTATAGAACTTGTTGGTTATGCCTGTCTCTAGTGTCTGCTGGTCATACCAGCCAATAGTACCTGATGCCTATACCTACTTATAGAACTTGGTGGTTATGCCTGCCTCTAGTGTCTGCTGGTCATACCAGCCAATAGTACCTGCTGCCTATACCTACTTATAGAACTTGTTGGATATGCCTGTCTCTAGTGTCTACTGGTCATACCAGCCAATAGTACCTGCTGCCTATACCTACTTATAGAACTTGTTGGTTATGCCTGTCTCTAGTATCTGCTGGTCATACTAGCCAATAGTACCTGCTGCCTATACCTACTTATAGAACTTGTTGGCCATTCCTGTGTCTAGTGTCTGCTGATCATACCAGCCAATAGTACCTGCTGCCTATACCTACTTATAGAACTTGTTGGTTATGCCTGTCTCTAGTATCTGCTGGTCATACTAGCCAATAGTACCTGCTGCCTATACCTACTTATAGAACTTGTTGGTTATGCCTGTCTCTAGTGTCTGCTGGTCATACCAGCCAATAGTACCTGCTGCCTATACCTACTTATAGAACTTGTTGGCCATTCCTGTGTCTAGTGTCTGCTGATCATACCAGCCAATAGTACCTGATGCCTATACTTACTTATAGAACTTGTTGGTTATGCCTGTCTCTAGTGTCTGCTGGTCATACCAGCCAATAGTACCTGCTGCCTATACCTACTTATAGAACTTGTTGGATATGCCTGTCTCTAGTGTCTACTGGTCATACCAGCCAATAGTACCTGCTGCCTATACCTAATTATAGAACTTGTTGGCCATTCCTGTGTCTAGTGTCTGCTGATCATACCAGCCAATAGTACCTGCTGCCTATACCTACTTATAGAACTTGTTGGTTATGCCTGTCTCTAGTGTCTGCTGGTCATACTAGCCAATAGTACCTGCTGCCTATACCTACTTATAGAACTTGTTAGTTATGCCTGTCTCTAGTGTCTGCTGGTCATACCAGCCAATAGTACCTGCTGCCTATACCTACTTATAGAACTTGTTGGCCATTCCTGTGTCTAGTGTCTGCCGATCATACCAGCCAATAGTACCTGATGCCTATACCTACTTATAGAACTTGTTGGTTATGCCTGTCTCTAGTGTCTGCTGGTCATACCAGCCAATAGTACCTGATGCCTATACCTACTTATAGAACTTGTTGGCCATTCCTGTGTCTAGTGTCTGCTGATCATACCAGCCAATAGTACCTGATGCCTATACCTACTTATAGAACTTGTTGGTTATGCCTGTCTCTAGTGTCTGCTGGTCATACCAGTCAATAGAACCTGCTGCCTATACCTACTTATATAACCTGTTAGTTATGCCTGTGTCTGCTGATCACACCTAATTGGCTGAGCCATTAAAAGCTCACAAGAGGGCTTAGAATAGGCTGATGCATCACTCATTGAAATGCAGTAACAGAACACACAAGACCGCAGAAGGCTAATGTTCAAATCCAACCAGGGAACTCTCTTGAACAGCTTTTATTGTTAGGGGTAGAAGAGTTTTATTGATTGCATAAACTGCCAACACATTATTATCAATACAGCTTGAATACCAATCTCTTTTTGCTAGTGAAGTCCCACTATATTGATAGCGCACCCTGCACTATTAATAGCGCTGCACTTTTTTTTACAGCATTCTAATCCATTAGTTAAGCTGCCTAAAGTAGGTATGAGATACAATTGTAACATTGTTTTCTAAAAATATCAATAAATGGGCTTTCATTATTAAAGGGATATAAAAGTGCAAAAAGGAAATGCTCTTATACGTTAGAGCCTTTTATTATTGCACAATTGCCAGCGAATAGCTGTGTGTTTAACCCCATGCAAAGGGATTTAACACACAATTAAAGGGATAGTAAAGTCAAAATTAAAGTTTCATGGATTGAACAGAGCATGCAATTTTAAACTATTTTCCAGTTTACTTTTCTTATCTAATTTGCCCAATTCTCTTGAAATCGTTTGTTGATGAGCATACCTAGGTAGGCCCAGGAGCAGCACTGCACTACTGAGAGCTTGCTGCTGATTCGTGGCTTTGCATATGTCTTGTGTTATTGGCTAACTAGATGTGTTCAGCTAGCTCCCAGTAGTGCATTGCTGTTCCTTCAACAAAGGATAAGTAGACAATTTGATACCAGAAGTAAATGTGAAAGTTGTTTTTAAGTTGTATTCCCCATCTGAATCACAAAAGAAAAAAATTAGTGTTTCACGTCCCTTTAAAGTCTCCCGAGCAGCAATGCATTACTGGTGAGACAATGACAAGAGAAAAATGTCTGTAGCCGCCAATTACCAGCCAGCTCCCTGTAGTGAAGGGTATGCACACATTCTTTTCAACAATTGACATCTAGTGAACAAAGTAAATTTGATAATAGAAGTGAATTTAAAAGTGTCTAAAAATAACATTTTTTAACATGCACTATCTGATTCATGTCTCTTTAGTTTCTATTGTTTAAAAAGATAGATAATCCCTTTATTACCCATTCCCCAGTTTTGCATAACCAACACAGTTATATTAATACACTTTTTACCTCTGTGATTACCTTGTATCTAAGCCTCTGCAGACTGACCCTTATCTCAGTGCTTTTGACTTTGGGGCTTTGAAATGTAGAGTTTTAAAGGTTATAAAGAGTATTAATATAACCATGTTGGTTATGCAAAGCTGGGGAATGGGTAGTAAAGGGACAGTCTACCATAGAATTGTTATTGTTTAAAAAGATAGATAATCCCTTTATTACCCATTCTCCAGTTTTGCATAAACAACACAGTTATATTAATGTACTTTATACCTCTGTGATTACCTTGTATCTAAGCCTCTGCAGACTGCCCCCTTATTTCAGTACTTTTGACAGACTTGCATTTTAGCCAATCAGTGATGACTCCTAAATAACTCCACGGGCGTGAGCACAGTGTTATCTATATGGCTCGAATGAACTAGCGCTGTCTAGCCTCGAAAAACTGTCAAAATGCAAAGGCAGCCTTCTAAGGGCTTAGAAAATAGCATAGGAGCCTGCCTAGGTTTAGCTTTTAACAAAAATTACCAAGAGAACAAAGCAAATGTAATGATAAAAGTTAATTAGAAAGTTGTTTGAAGCTTCATGCCCTATCTGAATCATGAAGGTTTAATTTTGACTTAGACTTTCCCTTTAATGGGATACAAAACCCCAAAAAATTATTTGAGGATTCAGACAGAGCATACAATTTTAAGCAAATATTTCAGTTTACTTCTATTATAAAATGTGCTTTGTTCCATTGATATTCTTTGTTGAAGAGATGCCTAGGTAGGGATCTGGGGCATTACATGGCAGGAAATAGTGCTGCCCTCTAGTGCTCTTGCACATGCATAACATTCTTATAAAACTGCTGCCATATAGTGCTATAGAAGTTATATAAGTATATATGTATATACATGTGTGTATATATACACACACACACACACACACACATATATATATATATATATATATATATATATATATATATATATATATATTCACATAATAAAGCAGGCACTCTCCGTTTTAATATTATCGTTTAATGGTAAACGTTTTCGGGGTCTCCCCCGTCCTCAGACCACTTACAGATATCTGATAATACACAACTTAAATAGCTACTCACCCTCACCGTGTCAAATCGCCAACAGACTCCCAGCTTCCGTGTCGCGCAACTGCGCATGCGCGCCCGGAACTAAGGAGAGCCGACAAGGACCAACCACCCACTGCTAAAAGCAAAAGTGAAAATCAACATCACACACAGTAATGCAGCAGTGTAGACCGCTAACTGCATATAGTACCATACTGCAGAGAAATATTATTACCCTATACTCGGCATATTGAAATATACACAGACCTATCCTCAAGCCTTGTTTACACCTTATTGCTTGAAATGTTAAGTATACACCTGTTACCATTCTGCCATAAAGGGGATATTATTATATTTTTATACGGTTATATTTACACAGTTATATTTACATATTTACACAGAAGGGACATCCGTGTTAGGTTGCATTATTCATCCTGTATTACCCTCCTGCCCCTAACTGAACAATTGGCCCAATATCTCTTTAACCAATTTAACGGTGTTGGACCCCTGTGTATATTACTTAACCACAAAGCACCCCACCATGTCACCTTTTTTTTTTTAAATATTTAGCAGACATCCTCAGTTATACTGATGTTTAGCTAGCAGTGGGGAACCCAGTCAAAAAGATAATGAGCTGGATTGCAATTTAATTGCATGTATTTAATCCAGTCATGGACATACCCCAACATAATATCTTAAGATCCATGACTGGATTAAATACATGCAATTAAATTGCAATCCAGCTCATTATCTTTTTGACTGGGTTCCCCACTGCTAGCTAAACATCAGTATAACTGAGGATGTCTGCTAAATATTTTTAAAAAAAAGGTGACATGGTGGGGTGCTTTGTGGTTAAGTAATATACACAGGGGTCCAACACCGTTAAGTTGGTTAAAGAGATATTGGGCCAATTGTTCAGTTAGGGGCAGGAGGGTAATACAGGATGAATAATGCAACCTAACACGGATGTCCCTTCTGTGTAAATATGTAAATATAACTGTGTAAATATAACCGTATAAAAATATAATAATATCCCCTTTATGGCAGAATGGTAACAGGTGTATACTTAACATTTCAAGCAATAAGGTGTAAACAAGGCTTGAGGATAGGTCTGTGTATATTTCAATATGCCGAGTATAGGGTAATAATATTTCTCTGCAGTATGGTACTATATGCAGTTAGCGGTCTACACTGCTGCATTACTGTGTGTGATGTTGATTTTCACTTTTGCTTTTAGCAGTGGGTGGTTGGTCCTTGTCGGCTCTCCTTAGTTCCGGGCGCGCATGCGCAGTTGCGCGACACGGAAGCTGGGAGTCTGTTGGCGATTTGACACGGTGAGGGTGAGTAGCTATTTAAGTTGTGTATTATCAGATATCTGTAAGTGGTCTGAGGACGGGGGAGACCCCGAAAACGTTTACCATTAAACGATAATATTAAAACGGAGAGTGCCTGCTTTATTATGTGAATATTTGTTTTCTTGCAAGTGCACCCCGGCAGCTGAATATAAAAAAAGTGTGCTGGTTCCCTGCTTCTGATGGTATTTGTATATATTGGACCTACAGCACCTTGTGTAAAATCGTCCTCACCCTGAAAAATTGACTGGGACACTATCTGTTTAGTAGAGTTATTCTGCTTGATTGTTTTTAAAACGGTGACGGTGTGGTGCAGCAGTTGGGATTGCAAGAGTATACACAGACGGAGCTATGAGTCAAGAGGACACAGGGGCTTCTCAGGTGGATGATCAATTGGAGGATAATATTGAGGGAGCAAATGTGTTCCAATTCTCTGAAGCGGATGCAAATAGAATCCGATTTGATGCTATCACAATTAGGAAACAAAGAGAACAACCTGATCAGATATTTAACTATGTGGTGAAATTAAAGAAAAAGAAAATTGATTTACAGCTTCATGGGTGCTACCTATCAGAATATCACAGGAAGGCATTTATTCCAAAAGGGTTCAGGATCAAGAACATACCCACTATTGGGCGTAATAACCCCACTTTCTGCCTTAAATGGTGTGGCATCCTGAATAAGGGCTCTTTAGATCTGATGCTATTGGTAATACAGGAGGTGAGTGACCAATTAAAACAAATTGAATCAGAATTACAAAATTTTGAGTCTACCCATATGACTAAACTTACTGAGGATCCCGGTGAGGCATGGCTTGACAAAATAAAATCAAGTATTGACACCTATGAGAAAGAACTGTTAACGTTTAAGGAACGTAAATGGGAAGCGGTGACACAAGATTATAAAGAAAAACGCATCTATAGATGGCTACTTGGTCCTCAAGAGAGGGGTAGCTTGTCTAGATTTAGACGTGCACGAGTGTTTAAACCAAAGTCACTTGCGACAGTGGAAAGTTCAGATAACAGCTCTGATCCAGAGGGTCAATTGTCCACTCAGAGGGAGTTCCTCCAGGGATCACAATCTATGACCACTCGCTCAAAAAACGAGCAGGGCATAGGCCACACCAGAGGCGGGGGCGACGGGGGGCGCAGAACAAGAGCAAGACCTCCCCGGCAATGGCGCAAATAGACAACACTGAGGAGACAAGCAAAATCATCATGAATCTAAGCTCATATGTACTGACAGATGCTGAAGAAGCAGTATTACAAAAAGGTTTAAAATTTATCCCAACCCTTTATGCTAATGAATTTTTCCTCAATGTAGATCTCTTTAAGTTCCAGAGATCCTTGAGGTTGAAGGAGCACTTTGGGATTTCCAATGTTGAAGCAGGGGGACTACGACGAAAGGGTAAATTTGATCCAAAAAGTACTAATGCGAGCATTGCAACTTATGCAAGAATGACTAAGGATGACATGATGAGAGACCTTTACAATCATCAAAAGAGCTTTAGAAATAATTTGAATAGAGAACAGCGCTTAGCTCTTAAAAGCCTACAGAACAACAAGGATTTAGTGATACGGGAGGCGGACAAAGGAGGGGCCCTGGTCCTGCAAGACTATCGGGACTATAAGCAGGAAATTGTACAGCAATTGTCCGATGGTGGCACATACAGACGACTACCGGGTAACCCCACTGTAGCCTTCAAGACAAGAATTGACAACTATCTGGAATGTCTTCATCAACAAGGCTTCATTGATAAGGCCTTGAGGGATTACCTACAAGTTGGGCATCCTATTGTCCCTGTGATTTATACCTTGCCGAAGGTACACAAAAATCCAATCACACCTCCAGGAAGACCGATTGTGTCAGCCAGGGGTTCTATTTTACAACCCCTGGCTACATTTGTAGATAGTATTCTGCAACCAATCGTGAGGCATACTGACTCCTTTCTCCTGGACTCTATGGAGTTGATACAGCTGTTAAAGACCTATCACACATCTGGTGGAGGCGAGTTGCTGGTCACACTAGATGTGACCAGTTTATACACCGTGATTCCCCATGATCAGGGTATGGCTGCTATGGTGTACCATCTTCTTAGACATCCTTATGTGGGGCCTCCAGTGGATGTGATGTCGGAACTACTGGATTTCTGTTTGAGATGTAATTATTTCAAATTTGAGAGGGACTTTTATTTACAGATCTCAGGAACAGCGATGGGGTCCAACGTGGCCCCATCTTATGCGAATCTGTTTATGGCCCACTTCGAAACGGTCGCAACTACTGCCTTTGGTGATCACAGAATACGGCTATACCGACGTTATATTGATGATCTCTTCCTTATCTGGTGTGGTACAGAGGATGAGTTACTGGTGTGGTATGCAGAATTAAACAAGGTGAATCCACATATACAGTTGAAGATGACCTATGAT